>NC_059272.1:12503911-12506411 GCF_017591435.1 Portunus trituberculatus | reverse complement strand
AGAGAAAGAGACAAAGAGAGAGAGAGAGAGAGAGAGAGAGAGAGAGAGAGAGAGAGAGAGAGAGAGAGAGAGAGAGAGAGAGAGAGGGAGTATGGAGAAAGATAGGTGGTTAGATAGAAAGGAAAGGGAGGCACTAGGAATGGTGGTGGTGGTGGTGGTGGTGGTGGTAATGACAGAGGTGATGATGGTGACTCAGGAAAGGGGAAGGGAGAGAGGAAAGTGATAAGCCGGTGTGTGTGTGTGTGTGTGTGTGTGTGTGTGTGTGTGTGTGTGTGTGTGTGTGTGTGTGTGTGTGAGAGAGAGAGAGAGAGAGAGAGAGAGAGAGAGAGAGAGAGAGAGAGAGAGAGAGAGAGAGAGAGAGAGAGAGAGAGATCCCATATGTCTTTCAAATTTTAATGTTGATGATGAATTCACACGATTTTTTTTTTTTTGCATTGTACCAAATTTTCACCCGGTACCAAATTTTCCTATGGTACAAAATTTTCTCGACCATAAAACGTTCACCCACAATGCATTTCTTTACTCGGTACAAAGATATCCATTGTGCAGAATTTCCGCCAATGGTACAAAATTTTTCCCACGGTACAAAATTTCTTCCCATGGTACAAAATTTACCATAGTATAGAATTTCCAGCTGTGGTACAAAATTTCTCTGACGGTTCAATAATTCCCACAGCATATGTAAAGTTTTTTCACAGGTTTACGAAGTTTCCCGACGGTGCAGAGTTTTCTCAGAGGTACAAATGTTCCCACGGTACAGTTTCTAAAGGCGCAGTGTTAAGTTTTCTGAGGGTGGAGACTTAATTCTAACCAGAGTTTATTTTTCTACGGTACTTATTAAATTCCCACACTTGAGGTACTTAATTTTTGCCTCACACATTCACTCTCACTTTAGAAACTTAGAGAGAGAGAGAGAGAGAGAGAGAGAGAGAGAGAGAGAGAGAGAGAGAGAGAGAGAGAGAGAGAGAGAGAGAGATGTACGTTTTACTTTAGACTGAAATCAAATGTTAACATCTTCATTAATTGTGTGTGTGTGTGTGTGTGATTCACCTCGGTCGTCTGCTGGTCACCCAGCCAGTCTTCCACATTACGGAGCGAGCTCAGAGCTCATAGACCGATCTTCGGGTAGGACTGAGACCACAACACACTCTACACACCGGGAAAGCGAGGCCACAACCCCTCGAGTTACATCCCGTACCTATTTACTGCTAGGTGAACAGGGCCACACATTAAGAGGCTTGCCCATTTGCCTCGCCGCCCCGGGACTCGAACCCGACCCTCTCGACTGCGAGTCGAGCGTGCTAACCACTACACTACGCGGTGTGTGTGTGTGTGTGTGTGTGTGTGTGTGTGACTTCACCATAGCAAAGAACCACAAGACCGTCTCCTGTGTGTACGTAATAATGACCTCTCTCTCTCTCTCTCTCTCTCTCTCTCTCTCTCTCTCTCTCTCTCTCTCTCTCTCTCTCTCTCTCTCTCTCTCTCTCTCTCTCTCATGCCCTCAGCCTTCTTTTCTCCTGCAGTTTTTAGGGTGACAGCTGGGAGGGTGGGAGGGAAGAAGAAGAGAGAGGAGGAATGGAGGAAAGGAGGAAAGGAGGGAGGGAGGGAGAGAGGAGAGGGAGGAACAGAAGCCAGCTAGGGATCGACCAGTCAGCCTTGCAGTCTCCAATATTCTGAGTGTTTCCTCCTTCCTTCCTCTCTCTCTCTCTCTCTCTCTCTCTCTCTCTCTCTCTCTCTCTCTCTCTCTCTCTCTCTCTCTCTCTCTCTCTCTCTCTCTCTCTCTCTCTCTCTCTCTCTCTCTCTCTCTCTCTCTGTCTGTCTGTTTGTCTGTCTGTTTGTCTGTCTGTTTGTCTCTCTCTCTCTCTCTCTCTCTCTCTCTCTCTCTCTCTCTCTCTCTCTCTCTCTCTCTCTCTTTAAGGTCGGTGGCAAAGTGGCTGCGTCTCTCCCAGCTCGTTTTGGTGTCTTGGGTTCGAATCCTCGTTACTCTCCTTCCATTTTCAAGATGTATGATTTTTTTTTTCAAGTGTGATTTTTATGATACTTAGAAGTCCTGTTGTCTTATCTGAACCTCTTGTCATAGCCTATAATGGACGTTAAATAGTAATGATTTAGCACCACCACCACCACCACCACCACCACCACCACCACAACAACAACAACAACAACAACAATAACAACAACAACAACAACAACAATAGCAAGAACAACAATAATAATGATAATTATATTAATAATAAGTAATGCAGAGGAAGAACAGTTGTGATACTACTACTACTACTACTACTACTACTACTACTACTACTACTACTACTACTACTACTACTACTACTACTACTACTACCACCACCACCACCACCACCACCACCACCACTACTACTACTACTACTACTACTACTACTACTACTACTACTACTAACACCTGTTAATTGATAAGAACACCTGTCTGTTCCAGCCGACTAACTCGTACGACACCTGATCACATAGAGAGAGAGAGAGAGAG
>NC_059272.1:12488911-12493911 GCF_017591435.1 Portunus trituberculatus | reverse complement strand
GTGGTGATGGTATGGTGGTGGTGGTGGTGGTGGTGGTGGTGGTGGTGGTGGTGGTGGTGATGGTGGTGGTGGTGGTGGTGGTAGTATTGTTGATGGTGTGGTGGTGGTGGTGGTGGTAGTGATGTTGATGGTGGTGGTGGTAATGGTATGGTGGTGGTGGTGGTGATGGTGGTGGTGGTGGTGGAGGTGATGGTAGTATTGTTGATGGTTTGGTGGTGGTGGTGGTGGTAATGGTGGTAGTGTTGTTGATGGTGTGGTGGTGGTGGTGGTGGTGATGGTGGTAGTATTGGTTGATGGTGTGGTGGTGGTGGTGGTGATGGTGGTAATGGTGGTGATGGTGGTATGGTGGTGGTTGTGGTTGGTGGTGGTGGTGGTGGTGGTGGTGGTATTATTGTTGGTGGTGGTGGTGGTGGTGGTGGTGATGGTAGTAGTATTGTTGATAGTATGGTGGTGGTGGTGGTGTGGTGGTGGTGATGGTGGTAGTATTGTTGATGGTGTGGTGGTGGTGGTGATGGTGGTAGTATTGTTGATGGTGTGGTGTGTGGTGGTGGTGGTAGTGATGTTGATGGTGGTGGTGGTGGTGGTAGTGGTGGTGATGGTGGTGGTGGTGGTGGAGGTGATGGTAATATTGTTGATGGTGTGGTGGTGGTGGTGGTGGTAATGGTGGTAGTATTGTTGATGGTGTGGTGGTGGTGGTGGTGGTGATGGTGGTAGTATTGTTGATGGTGTGGTGGTGGTGGTGGTGGTGGTAGTATTGTTGATGGTGTGGTGGTGGTGGTGGTGTGATGGTAGTATTGTTGATGGTGTGGTGGTGGTGGTGGTGATGGTGGTAATATTGTTGATGGTGTGGTGGTGGTGGTGGTGATTGTGGTAGTATTGTTGATGGTGTGATGGTGGTGGTGGGTGGTAGTAATGTTGATGGTGGTGGTGGTGGTGGTGGTGGTGGTGGTGGTGGTGGTGGTGAGTATTGTTGATGGTGTGGTGGTGGTGGTGGTGGTGGTGGTGGTAGTATTGTTGATGGTGGGTGGTGGTGGTGGTGGTGATGGTGGTGGTGGTGTTGATGGTGGTGGTGGTGGTGGTGGTGGTGGTGGTGGTAGTATTGTTGATGGTGTGGTGGTGGTGGTGGTAGTATTGTTGATGGTGTGGTGGTGGTGGTGTGGTGGAGGTGGTAGTATTGTTGATGGTGTGGTGGTGGTGGTGGTTGTGGTGATGGTAGTATTGTTGATGGTGTGGTGGTGGTGGTGGTGGTGATAGTGGTAGTATTGTTGATGGTGTGGTGGTGGTGGTAGTATTGTTGATGGTGTGGTGGTGGTAGTAGTATTGTTGATGGTGTGTTGGTGGTGGTGGTGATGGTGGTAGTATTGTTGATGGTGTGGTGGTGGTGGTGTGGTGGTAGTGATAGTGGTAGTATTGTTGATGGTATGATGGTGGTGGTGGTTGTTGTGGTGGTTTGGTGTTGGTTGTGATGGTAGTATTGTTGATGGTGTGGTGGTGGTGGTGGTGATGGTGGTAGTATTGTTGATGGTGTGGTGGTGGTGGTGGTGATGTTGTTGATGGTATGGTGGTGATGGTGATGGTGGCATTATTGTTGATGGTGTGATGGTGGTAATGTTGTTGATGGTATGGTGGTGGTGGTGGTTGTGGTGGTGGTGGTGATGGTGGTATTTTTGTTGATGGTGTGGTGGTGGTGGTGGTGATGGTGGTATTATTGTTGATAGTATGGTGGTGATGGTGGTGGTGATGGTGGTAGTATTATTGATAGTATGGTGGTGGTGGTGGTAGTATTGTTGATGGTGTGGTGGTGGTGGTGGTGATGGTGGTATTATTGTTGATAGTATGGTGGTGATGGTGGTAGTATTGTTGATAGTATGGTGGTGGTGGTGGTGATGATGGTAGTATTGTTGATGGTGTGGTGGTGGTGGTGATTGTGGTAGTATTGTTGATGGTATGGTGGTGGTGGTGATGGTGATGGTGGTTGTATTGTTGATGGTATGGTGGTGGTGGTGATTGTGGTAGTATTGTTGATGGTATGAAGGTGGTGGTGGTGGTGATGTTGGTAGTATTGTTGATGGTATGGTGGTGGTGGTGTGGTGGTAGTGATGGTGGTAGTTTTGTTGATGGTATGGTGGTGGTGGTGTGGTGGTAGTGATGGTGGTGGTGGTGGTGGTGGTGGTGGTGGTGGTGGTGGTGGTAGTGATGGTGGTAGTTTTGTTGATGGTATGGTGGTGGTGGTGGTGTGGTGGTAGTGATGGTGGTGGTGGTTGTGGTTGTAGTATTTTTTATGGTGGTGGTGGTGGTGGTAGTGTGGTGGTAGTGATGGTGGTAGTTTTGTTGATGGTATGGTGGTGGTGGTGGTGGTGGTAGTGATGGTGGTAGTATTGTTGATGGTATGGTGGTGGTGGTGAAGAAAGCACGCAAAGACAGAGGTCGGGGGGAAGAAAGCACTTCTTTTCCTTTTATCCCTCTTTCCTCTTCCCTCCTCCTCACCATTATTTGCGATTCTATCAGGCTTTCCTGCTCACCACTACCACCACCACCACCACCACTACTACGCATGACAGGAAGACCATACCACTGATGTGTGTGTGTGTGTGTGTGTGTGTGTGTGTGTGAGAGAGAGAGAGAGAGAGAGAGAGAGAGAGAGAGAGAGAGAGAGTAATTCACTTTCACCTCCTCGGTCGCCTGCTGGTCACCCAGCCAGTCTTCCCCATTATGGAGCGAGCTCAGAGCTCATAGACCGATCTTCGGGTAGGACTGAGACCACATCACACTCCACACACCGGGAAAGCGAGACCACAACCCCTCGAGTGTGTGTGTGTGTGTGTTTCACTGTTTGATCTGGTGCAGTCTCTGACGAGACAGCCAGACGTTACTCTACGGAACGAGCTCAGAGCTCATTATTTCCGATCTTCGGATAGGCCTGAGACCAGGCACCCGAAGATCGGTCTGTGAGCTCTGAGCTCGCTCCGTAATGGGGAAGACTGGCTGGGTGACCAGCAGATGACCGTGGGGGTGAATTGCACACACATACACAGACACGGGTAAAATAAACTCCTGATGTTATACATCTGAGGAAGTGCAGTAGTACAGTAGTGAACACAGCAATATAGTGCCCGCTGTTCACCACTACCCCAAGCAAACCACGCAGTACAGCCGTCCACCAAAAACCCCTGTGATGACAGGGGTGGATACAGCCATTGTACGACACTTGTAGTGCTGTGATGCTTGATGAGGAGTGTAAGGAGTGCGAGAGGCTGAGTGAACTGCGTCTGTCGCCGCGTGGTTGAGGGCGAATAATTGTATCCATGGTCTTCGACGCCTGGATGACGACACGTCAGTATGAAATGAAGGTGTGTCAAGAGCCACACAGTCAGGAGGCAATGCTTCTTGCCAGGTCAGCGAACAGCAGGTGGTAATGTTGTGCCCTTGTGAGGGCTGCAGTGGGCTGGAACCGTGCCACTGTCCCGCACCACACGTTGCCGTAGCGTCCCTGGGTGAAGGGCATCACCAGACACTGGCTCTCCCGCTAAGACCAGTGGGTCTGAGAGTGAGATGACTTTTGGTGAACACACGAAGGATGAGAACCATGAAGAAACTATGATGCTGATGCAGTTTGGCAAGGTGTGGGAAGACACAGTCAATTATGTTGCTGTACAAGTGAGTGTGTGTGTGTGTGGGTGTGCCCTTTCTTGACATGAGTATATTCTTGGAGTATTGGCAGCAGATATGCCCTCTACGGGACGTGCTTGACCTGCACCACAGGGTTTGCTCTGTGTTCTTGCTTCCTACACAAGCTGCCCGCTGCTTGTAGGAGATCGTGGCACACTTGCAGAAACTCTAAGTTATTCAAAGTAAAAGACCTAACCGGATCTCATCTCCACAGTGGGAGCCTGTTCGTGAAGACACAACGCGTGTGGGAGGAGTGTTAAGGTGTTATGGGAGAGGATGATCCACCACATGAATGTCAGAGGCCTGGTGAGGCAAAGGAGGAGGCTTATCGTGACGCCATTAGACGCTTTATGCCAAGGACATGAAGAGGCTGAACAAACGATACTGCACAGGAGGTGGGTACATACAAATCCCGCGAGGAAGCGAGTAACAAAGGACGTTCAGAAAGTACTGCAACAATCCGGGCTACCCAAACTCTTCGCCTGTGTTGCTCAAAGACCGGCTGGCTTACATGGAGTTCTCCAGGTCCTAGCCATACTGAGAGCATTCATGACAACAAACAGCGAAATCTAAACCGGCAGGACTTTGTTCAAAGGGAGTGAATTCTGCTGCTTCCCGACACACCTAATGCACCAATACGCGTACACAATGCAGTCAAAAGGAGTCATGGCAGGAGAAAGCAAGTCTGCACTCTAAGCCTCATTGACACACAAGTGAGTTAGCAAAGTAGAACAGGTTACCGGCACATAACAATACCGAAACACACACACACACACACACACACACACACACACACACACACACACACACACACACACACACACACACACACACGTAAGTACTTCGGTCTCGATTAGCTAAAAGGGGGGATTCATACTAACTTGGCGGAGAGGACACACGTTATTGACTGATAGATAGGACCGGATGCTCTAAGACTAATTTTGTTTTGAAAACGATATGGTAATTATGGATAAAGCAACGATAGGTGAAGTAAAGTATGTGTGTTTCTCTGTGTGTGTGTGTGTGTGTGTGTGTGTGTGTGTGTGAGAAAGAGAGAGTGTCAAGCCAACGTAGGTGTCCTCGCCGCGCCGCCCCGTTACAGTGGCACGGTGTCAGCGAGCATTGTGACGTAGTGGTGTGTAGCGGCACTTAGGGACGGCTGGCACCCTCGCTGCGTGGCCCTGGCTGGTGGCGGTGGCTGTGGCGGCGGCGGCGGTGGTGGTGGTGGTGGTGGTCCTGCGCTCAACCGATCCTGAAGCCACTGCGTGTATTCCCAGCATGAGAGAGAGAGAGAGAGAGAGAGAGAGAGCAGGGTGGTGATGTTCCTACTG
>NC_059272.1:12396411-12478911 GCF_017591435.1 Portunus trituberculatus | reverse complement strand
GGAAAATCCTCGAATACAAACTGCTCCTTACAGATATTTTGGAGCATGTTATTTCTCTATTTTGTAATCAATTTTCATGGCTGGGCACAGCACTCACTTCACTACTGGGCTCCCAACTCCTTGTCACTTCTCTCAACTCATTCTGTGATAAACTAAAAGGTTATTCTATCCTTTGTGAATGTATGATTTACAAAATAAGAGTAAAAAAAATGGTATGAAAGATGAAGTACAGTGAAAAATATACATAAATGATGACTGTAAGGCAAAGTAATGTGGCAATCTTCATGCTGCTTGAGGGCACAGACTATCCACATCATGCCTTTCATTACATTGCTGCATCCTAATTTATTCCCTATGGTATAAAACATAAAACAGAGTGAATCAGCACAATTCTTTTACTTAAACTTCCTAATATGTATAAGTAATTTTCAGGACATCACCATTTGCTCTAATGTCTCTTCTTGTCAATCTGCACCTCCTTAGTGAGCCCCAGCACTTCAATGTTAAAGGTTACATTAAGTTGCCTGCACAAAAAATTCCCTCAAACCTAAATTCTGAAATTTGAAACATTATCTTCAATTGTTTGTACAATTAGCTAACAAATACTTTATGCTAAGAAACCTTTGGTACACTGAAGAAGTAATGAAACACTTGTATAGTTACATATAATTCATATCACATCTTTAAAAAAAATACATTGTAAAAATTACTTAACTAAACTAGTTTGCACTTATGTGTCATTCAGGTCTCATGGCTTGGCACATATCTCATCAGTCTAAGATAGTGCTAAATACACACTTCCTCAGGCTTATATACTTGGTAATTTCCCATTGGAATGGATACTGAACTTAAAAAAATATGAATCCTGTCAGTTCATTAAGCCTGAAAAGTCAATTAAGAAAATATAGCTTATGGTATGTTTGAGCATAGTATGTGAAAACTCAGTAAGTAACAGCCTGTACATTAACATTATACGTCACTTCTTAGTGATAACATTCTGACATATCCTCTTTCTCTTTCTTGGAATGATCCACAAAACAGAGTATGAGAGAGAGAGAGAGAGAGAGAGAGAGAGAGAGAGAGAGAGAGAGAGAGAGAGAGAGAGAGAGAGAGAGAGAGAGAGAGAGAGAGAGAGAGAGAGAGAGAGAGAGAGAGAGAGAGAGAGTTAATGCTATTTACTAGAGTCTAGTGAGGCAGGTGGCTGGCTTTGGATGGCCAAGTTAAAGTGTTCTGAGGACACTGCCAGAAACAGTTCATTCAGCATGCTCCTGGATGGGTCATGCACACCCTTGCTGGTTAGGATGTCCCTGATGAACTGTAGGATGTGTGTCATGTCCTGGCAGGCAGTGGCCTTGGCAATGCTGGGGATATCCAGGCTCCATACCACCCTGACAGTCTTCATGCTCGTGGTCACGTTCTCAAGGAGTGCAATGGTATCCTTCACACATTTGAGAAGTTTGTTTTTGTATGCCCCAATGGCTTTCTCACTCAAAAGCATCAACTTTTCAATGCACTTTTTAAACACCTCCACATTGTCTTTTTTGGCCAAGATGTTAAGGGCCTCTTCTGAGTCAACCTCCTTGTCCAGAATGGCCTTAATGATCGGTACCACTGCTGGGGCAAGGCTGCCCAGGGACCGGCCAAGCTCAGACAGCAAAGAGAAGCTGCTGAGAATCAGGTGCACCCTCTTCTTGGTGTCATTTATCATCACTTTACTCATGTCAAACAGGAGAACTTGCTGCTTTAGTTCAGTGTTTGTCATTTCCATGTTGATCTCAGACAAGAGTTGCTTACACTGCTTGATATTCGTCTCACAGAAAGTTCGTTCCAAACATTCGTCACTCGAATGTTTGGAGTTTGTCTTTGGGAACCTGTTTTTCAATAGTGGTGATGGCTTACTCTGCTTCTGACAAACACTGAGCAATGGCTGAGGGTTGGAGGTGTTATTCTCAAACACTTCATTCTCTTTATTTCTTTCATCTTTTTTCACTTGCTTAGGCTGACCCTCCCTATTACTGTTATTACTGCTGCTTTCTATGACTCTGAATTGCTCAAGAAGTTCTTTCTTGCTTTTTTCCCAATCTTCATGTAGTTGCTTTCCCACAGTGTTCTCCCAAAACTCCCTCCAAGCTCTCTCATGATGCTCTTCATCGTGTTCCTTTCCATCATATTGTTTTCTGTAGGATTCAAGGAATTCAGCATGCTTAGCCTCATAGTCAGGGTGGACTTCTGGAACCTGCATAAAGGTCTGGAGGTTGACCTGGTATGTCTGGTTGATACTTTCCTCCAGCATTGAGAACAAATTCTTCATCTGGTCTGAATCAGAGCTGGAGGGAAAGAAGAAAATGGTTTATAAATTGTATGCAGCAATTCACATACATATAAATTTTAGTTTTATATTTCATAATGTTGCCTAGAAAAATAAGAAATTAAAGCTTGTGTTTCATCAAGTTTAAAATTTGCACTATGTGGAGAAAATTTAGCATGAAAATTATATATGACTGGTATTTAAAGACAGAGAGTGGTGATAACAAGGAAAGAATTAGCATATATGAGTGAGGTGACTGCTGTGGATGTGAAGTACCCAAATATCTGCTGTCTTGTGATAATGGAGGCCAGAAAGTTAATGTACATGAGAGAGAGAGAGAGAGAGAGAGAGAGAGAGAGAGAGAGAGAGAGAGAGAGAGAGAGAGAGAGAGAGAGAGAGAGAGAGAGAGAGAGAGAGAGAGAGAGAGAGAGAGAGAGAGAGAGAGAGAGAGAGAGAGAGAGACTAATGAACAAGCAGATCCCCCAAATAAACAATCTCTTCACATAAATAACAACCAAAAGAAAACTTGTATAAAAAAACTATAAATAAAAAGTAAAGAAAAATCACAAAAACTCTTCTCTTAATAACAAGTCAAACAAACCTTATTAAAGCATCTCTTGATATAAAATAAAGAAATAAATACATTAAAAAATAAATAAAAATTTTAAAAATAAAGCATAAAACAAGTCTTCTTCTCTCTTACCTGTGGCGATCTGAAGAGTGTGAGGGAACAGGTGAATCTTGGCCAAAGGATGACAACTTTCTCTTCCAGTTGGATAAAGAAGTCACCTCCTCCACATCCCCCGGAGTCTTGCTGCCCGCAGGAAAAGCAACCATCTGAATATCCAAGTCTTTCCCTCCCGCACCATCCTCAGGCTCACACTCAAAGATGTCAGAGTCATCAGAGAGATTGAAAATGTACTCCTGCTCTACATTATCTAAATGCAAGGGTACTGTTTCTATAGAATCTGGATTACTTGCCACTTCAAAATCAGATGGCCTGTCTCCCTGGCTCAAAACATTTTCACCCCTGTTACTTTTATGGTTTTGTTGTTCATCATATTTTTCAGGGTGACTTTCTTCAGCATTCTGTTTAGGGCAAATTTGTTCAATCTCTTGCACGGGGATACTATGTTTCATTGCTGGTTTCAGGTGACTGTTTTCTGTGTCCTTTCTAGTATCACTTTCCCAGACAACAAGGTTAGGCCCAAGTTCTTCTGTGTTCTGTTTGTAGCCGCTTTCACTTAACTTTTCTTTAAGTCCATTTTCTTCTATGTTTTCTTTGAGTCCCTTTCCATCCAAGTGTATCCTGAAGTTCCTCTGTTCAGTGTTCTGTTTGGATCCACCTTTTTCTAGGTCTTCTTTGGAACTCCTTACATCCATATCCTTTTCACAACAATTTTCTTTTGCACTCTGTTTTATGTCACTTACATCCATATCTCCCCATAGTCCATTTCCAGCCACAGTATCATAAATATCATCCTCACAATAGCCACTTTCAGGTTCCTTTGATTTAGGGACCCATATCAAGGTTGTACTGCAGCTGCTAGGTTCTGTTAGAGGACCCTTTGTCTTGGAAATAAGGGTCTGGCTCTGAGCTGGTATTCCTGAGGTAGCAGTGGTATCCTCAAGGTTGTTGGTCAGATGATCTCTCTCTGAAGACCTGATGTTCTTGTTCTCATCAGTTTGTGACAAGATGATCCATGCATCTTTCTCAAGGTCGCTCAAATACTGGTCTGCATCACCTGCAATGTCAAATGTTGATTTTGAGAGACACCTGCACAGGACCCTTCCTTCATTCATCCCTATAATGTGCTCAGCTTTTCATATTTCAAGTGGTTATGATATTCTCAAACAATATGATTTTCTAGCAATGATGCAGTTAAACTACACACACACACACACACACACACACACACACACACACACACACACACACACACACACACACATGCAATTACAGTACAAATGCATAAGTACAACCTTGATGACATGCTTCATTTTCTCACAATGGCAGAAATATTAAGTATAACAAAATAAATACAAACACACTTATTCATGTCTTCCACCTTTATCACATGAAGTCTGAGTTGCATTTTCTACTCTAATCCTTAAGTACAGAAACTCACCTCTTTCAATTTCATGGGCAGACCACAAAACTCCCTTAGAACTTTCCATGTCTTCAAACTCTTCCGACTTGGTAACGTCTTTAAACTGCTCTGTCGTTACAATGCTTTGGTCTGACTTTATCTTGACAGTCATCTGGTCCTTCTTTCTTACCTGAAGTTGCTCACTCTCCTCTGACCCCCAGATTTTTTGACATTTTTCCATCTTGACAGTGACCTGGCCTCTCTTTGGTATGGGAGACTTGTGCACTACCTTCATCTTTATAGTAACTTTATCATTTCCTTCTGTGGAAGTCTCTTGATCTTTTCCATCCATGGGAGTTTCTTTATCTTTTTCCATCTGAGTGATAACATGACATCTTCCTTGTATGGGAGTCTCCTGACCTTCCTCTTTCTTATTTCTTCCTGACTCAGAAGTCTCTTGACATATTCTGTGCTTGGAAGCCTGCTCATCTTTCTTTTGCCTGGAAGGCCTCACATGTTTTCTTCGCTTAGAAGTATTCTTATTTTTTCCTTGCTTGGAAGTCTCCTGAACTTTGCCTTGCTTTGCATTAGCTTTCCCTGTTTTCTTCTCACATGATTCCTGATCCTTCTGTAGGCTGAGAGGCTGCTGACCTTTCTTTGTTTTGGCAGTCTCTTTACATACCTTTTTTCTGAGTGGCTGCAGACTCTTGTCAATCTCATCATTCAATTGTCTTTTCTTTGAACTGGGAGACAATTGACCTTTCTCTTTCCTTGAAGTCTTCTGATTTTTCTTACCTCCTTGTAAAATCTCACCCTTACCTGTCTTTTTCTTTTGCCTCTCTTCTGTGATGGATGTGGTGAAATCTCTATTTGTCCTGTGAGGCTGCTGTTCTTTCTCTTTCACTTGCCTCTGCTTCTGTGCTGTACTCCACATGAAAGCTTCCTTGTTCTGTTGCTGCTGCCTTAGCGTTCTTTCTAGTTCATGCTGCACTCCCCACCCTACTGCTGCCTGTGTCTGTGTTGGTAGTGTGCTCATAGCCTGAAGGGAGCAAGTTGGGACTGATAATGTTGCTGATGCTGTAGCTTCCATATCCTCTATCATGTCCTCCTCCCCTGATGAGAGCTCTGAAAATTACAAGTACCAAGGTTAGACTTGCTTACATGTCCCATTGTATATTCAATATGTAACAGTTATTTAAGTATTTCATGAACACAATGAAAGTAAAAAAAAATCATCATTGTGAGGCGTCTAACTGATAGTACCTAATACTACAAAACCTCCTGTCCATAAATGAAGCCAATGAATGATAATTTATATTATCCTTACATATCATTTACTTTCTAGTCTAATTTTAGAGATAATTATTTATATAATTTATGATCTTTCATGAATCTCTTTTCATTGATTTTGCAAGCTTTAACTGGATGACTCAAGTATTAATCAGAGAAGCATCATCACTCACTTACCTGCATCGCTGAACACTGCTTCACACTCATCAATGTTAATGGGGGTGGCAAAGTGAACCAGAAGTTTTCCTAGAGTCTTGATCCAGTCTTGATTGGGGTCAGATGTTGAGTAGAGCTGTACGATTCTCTTTGGCACAGAATAGTTTTCTAGGAAAGGCTCCAACATCTCCAACCAAGCCTTCTTCAAAAGTGAGTAAGCTAATTTCCACTTAACAGGTTTCCCACTCACCATGGCTATTTTCCCACAATTCTTATACATGGCATGCAAAGTTTGGTGACTCTCTTGTGAATCTGGTCGCATCAGGAAAATAGGAGTCACAGGAGGCAAAAACACTGCTGACTCCTCCCCAAGTTTCTCAATTAAAGATTGAAAATAGATTTGGACTTTAGCAATGAAAATATCAATCTTCACTTTAATGTAAGATTGCCATTTGGTAGCATTTTTGTTGGATGGCATCTCTGTGCCAAAGAATGGGATAGGTTCTTTGCACTTTACTGCTTCACATGCTTGGAGTGGTTTTGCAGCAGAAAGATGAAGCACATCAGTGAGTATAACCCAAAGGGTGTTGCAGGGCCAAAACTTTTCATATTTGGTAAGGAGAGCCTTCCCTGCCTCATCAAATGTCATTCTCTGTGGAACCACATGTATTGATAATCTCTGGCACAGCTCTTCAAGTTCAACTGGCATTTGGTTTCCCACAACTACCACATGCTTGAAATTGTAATCAGTCTTGTCAGGTTTGTTCTGCAGAATAAAAGTCAAAATCTTCCCTCTACTTTGTGATGACTCAAGCTGAATTACATTTGACAAACTAGAAAGATATAGAGACCACTGCAGTCCCTTCAAACCAGTAACAACATTGCTGGAAATCAAAGTTGCAGATATCACATCTGTCATCATGTTATTCCATTCCCTGCCATATCTAATGAGGATCTTGATATGATTGTTAGAGTGACTTGCATTAACCAGTCCCAAACTTTTGTCTTTATATGCAGTAATGTAGCTGTTCATCAGCTCTGCACATGTGCCTCCTTCTAGCTTCATAACCGTGTTCATCCACAGATCAAACATCTGCATATAAAATCTCCTTATAAAACAATAATTGAGAGATGAACAGAGATACAGGTGATGATTCATGGCAATTTTATGTAATTGACCATGATTCTGTTGATATGGGTCTGTGTCTAGTAACACACTTGGCAAAGGAGGTGCCAACATTAATGTTGCCTTCTTTGGCAAGGCTTTCTTCAGGGCACTCTTGAAGTTATTTATGGTGGACAATGCACTCTGGATCTTTTGATACAAGTGTCCTTTAGTATTCTCATCTACAATGCTTATGAGCTTCTTTTTACATTTATTAGTTGAGCACACATGTTTGTATTCTCTATCAACAAAGTTATAAATACCAAGACAGAGAATCCAGGTGATCTTCCTGTCCTTGGAAACTTTGGAGTAGTACCTCTCAACTACCTTGGCAATATTTTTTGGAGAAAGATTCACCTGAGTAATGAAAGACATCTGAAAGAAGACAGTCACATTAGTATTCAATGGTTCAATCCACATTAGTACTCCCTATTTTACTCCAAACATAAAAAAAAAAAATGCAAGATAAAACAAAGGTCATTGCATGACAGTCATTACCTAGTTCACTATGCCAAATACTTCACATAGTAAGCTTAAGTTAGAGCATAAAATATGGCCAAAAAAAAATTCATGTCAGTAATGAGTAATTAATATCATTACTTACTACTTATTTCAATTGTAATCCAGGAATTTTTTATAATTTCAGTTAACTCAGCATTGCAACATTTAGTTTTCTATTTCCTTCCTTTTCTTGCCCATCCATTAGTGTAGAATTACTCAAACATCACATGGGCTTGAAATTATAACATGTACACTTCTCTAAACAAAGCACTTGATGACTCTGTACTCACCCTCTTCATTGCCAATGTTATCAGGTTGCTTCTGTACATCTGGTCTGCAAGCAAAACTACCTCATCCAGCTCTGTCTCACTAGCTTGCCTGCAAAACATCAATAGTTCACAATGTATGCAGGCAGACAATATATATATTTTTAATCTTTCTTCTTTCTCTTAATAATTACAGTATGATTATTGTGTGTTATTCACCATGGTCACCTGCTGGTCACCCAGCCAGCCTTTCTCCTATGGAAAGAACTCAGAGCTCATACTGACCAATCTTTGGGTAGGACTGAGACCACATAACACACCACACACACTGGAAGAGTGAGGTCACAACCCCTTGAGTTACATCCCATACATATTTAGTGCTAGGTAAACAGAAGCTAAACATTAAGAGGCTTGCCCATTTGCCTCGTTGCTTCCTGGGACTCAAACCCAAGCCCTCTCGGTTGTGAGCCAAGTGTGCTAACCACTACAATATGCGGTGTGTGTAAGTGTATTTACCTAGTTGTATTGTACTGGGTTTGAGCGGGGCTCATAGTGTCCTGTCTCCATATCTCCATTTATCCAATTTTTCTTTAAAGTTATGCACACTATGTGCTGCAACAATTCCATTATCAATGCATTCCATTTTTCCACCATTCTGTGTGGAAAACTGTATTTTCCGATATCCTTCACACACTGCCTCATCTTAATTTTCTTTTCATGTCCTCTTGTCCTTCCATCCTCTTCTGCCAACAGCACCAGGTCATCTTTGTCTATCTTTTCATTATCATTTACTATCTTATACATTGTTACTAGGTCCCCGCGTTCTCTTCTATCTTGTAAGGTTGGCAGTCCCATTTCCTTCAGTCGTTCTTCATATGCAAGGTCCTTTAATTCCGGCACCATCTTTGTAGTAATCTTCTGTATCCTTTCCAGTTTTCTTAAATCTTTTTTAGAACTCGGAGACCATACCACTGCTGCATATTCCAGCCTTGGGCGTATCATGCTTGTGATGATTTTTTTCATCATATCTTTATCCATGTAATGAAATGCCACTCTTATATTAGTCAACATCCTATATGATAGTCCAAATATCTTGTTTATGTGTTTATCAGGGCTTAGATTTTCTTGTATTTTCACTCCAAGATCTTTTTCCTCTAGTCTTCGTTATTTGCTCCTCTCCCATCAGATAGTTCCATACTGGTCTTCTCTTACTCTTTCCTAGTTCCATTATGTAACATTTCTTGGCATTAAACTCCAATGTCCACTTCTTGCTCCATTCATAGATCTTATTCAAATCTTCCTGTAGTAGTATACAGTCCTCTCTGGTTTTGATAACTTTTAGCAACTTTGTATCATCAGCGAATAAATTCATATAGCTGTTTAGCCCAATGTGAATGTCGTTTACATAAACTTGAAACATAATGGGGGCTAACACTGACCCTTGTGGCACCCTGCTAGTTACTTTACTCCAAGATGAGTATGTATCTCTGATCACAGTTCTCATATCTCTATCCTTCAAATAATCTCTTGTCCATTCGAGCAAGGTTCCACGCATTCCTCCTATGTTCTCTAGTTTTCAAAGAAGTCTTCCACGAGGGACTTTATCAAATGCCTTTTTAATGTCCAGGTATACTGTGTCTACCCATCCATCTCTGTTTTCAAGTCCTGCAATAACCCTGGAGTAGAAGCTTAATAAGTTTGATACACATGACCATCCTGTCCTGAACTCAAACTGTCTGTTCGATATGACTTGCTCCTCTTCTAGAAATTTAACCCATTTTTCTTTGATAATTATTTCACATAACTTACCTATGACGCTTGTAAGTGACACTGGTTTAGTGGTTCTGTTGCCTCTCCTCCTTTAAATATCGGTACTACATTGGCTCTCTTCCACTCTAGTGGAACTTTCCCTTCATTTATTGAACTTTTAATTATTTCCCAAATTGGCTCCAGTAATTGCACTTTACATTCTTTTAACACCCAGCCTGATACACCATCTGGCCCTATTGCTTTCCTGACTTCCAACTTGTCCAGTAATCTTCCAATATCCTCTTTATGAACTACAATTTCCTGTAATCCTAGGCAATTCAATGTCCTATTAGGTTCTGTGAAGTCATCTTCAGTGAATACCGTTTTGAAGCTCTCATTTATTATTTCACACATTTCTTTCTCTGTTTGGTATGTCTTCCCTTCTTTAATTATTTTTTCAATGGTTTCCTTATTCTTTGTTTAGGCGTTTATAAACTTGTAGAAAAGTTTGGGTTCATCCTTGCTTTTATCCACTATATCCTCTGTGTGTGTGTGTGTAATTCACCTCGGTCGCCTGCTGGTCACCCAGCCAGTCTTTCCCATTACGGAGCGTGTGTGTGTATTTACCTAATTGTAACATACGGGAAAAGAGCTATGCTCGTGTTGTCCCGTCTCCATATCTATTAATGTCCAGCTTTTTCTTAAAATCATGAATATTCCTTGCGTTGACCACTTCCATGTCTAAACTATTCCATGCTTCCACCCTTCTATGAGGGAAGCTATATTTTTTCACATCTCTCCTATAAGTGGCCATTTTAGTTTTTCCCATGCCCTCTCGACATTCTTTCATTCCACATACACAGATCTTCCCTATCCATTTTTCCATGCCAATCATCACTCTGTATATTGCTATCAGGTCTCCCTTTCTCTTCTGTTTTCCAGGGTCGGAAGTTGCATTCTTTTCAGTCTGTCTTCATAAGTCAAATCTCTTAAGTCAGGCACCATTTTGTTGCAGCCCTCTGTACTTTCTCTAGTTTCCTTATGTGTTTCTTTAAGTTCGGAGCCCACTGTATTGTTGCATATTCAAGCCTCAGTCTTATCATTGCAGTAATTATTTTCTTCATCATTTCTTCATCTAAATATCTGACGCCACTCTTATGTTCCTCAATAAGTTCAATACTTCTCCAATTATTTTGTTTATATGTCTCTCTGGCGATAGGTCATTGGTAATTGTCACCCCAAGGTCTTTTTCTTCATGACTGGTTTTATGTCTTCATTTCCTATCTTGTACATACTCCTGATTCTTCTTTCACTCTTGCCAAACTCTATTTTCTTGCATTTTGTCGTGTTGAACTCCATTTGCCATGTACAGCTCCATTTCCATATTCTGTCCAAGTCTTCCTGGAGTAGTTCGCAATCTTTGTCACATCTCACTTTTCTTAACAATTTTGCATCGTCTGCAAATAGGCTCACATAACTGGACACCCCATCCACCATGTCATTTATGTAGACCGCGAACATTACTGGTGCCAACACTGATCCCTGTGGAACTCCACTCTCCACCAAGCCCCATTCTGATGGTCTGTCCTTAATTATTGTTCTCATTTCTCTTCCTACCAAAAGTCTTCCATCCATTTTAGTAAACTGCCATGCACTCCTACCATTTCAAGTTTCCAGATCAGTCTCCGGTGTGGTACCTTATCAAAGGCCTTTTTTAAATCCAGATATATTCCATCAGCCCAACCATCTCTTTCCTGTATTACATCTATCACCCTCGAATAGTAACATATCAGGTTTGTCGTGCATGAACGCCCTTTTCTAAAACCAAATTGACACTCACAAAGTATGTCATTTTTCTCCAAGAAGTCTGTCCATCTATTCTTCACCACCCTCTCACACATCTTAGCTACCACACTTGTAAGTGACACTGGTCTATAGTTCAATGGGTCTCTCTTGTTACCTGATTTATAGATTGGGACAATGTTAGCTCCCAATCTATAAATCAGGTAACAAGGTGTGTGTGTGTGCGTGTGTGCGTGTGTGTGTGTGTGTATTACAGGATTTGAGTAGGCCTCATAATGTTCTATCTCTATAAATATCTATATTTGTCTAGCTTATCTTTAGATATGTGTATGTTGGTTGGTGTAACAACCTCTTCACTTAATACATTCCAAATTTTCTTTGAATAATGACTTTTCCTGATCTTCTTTGAATGTCCTCTCATACATATTGTTCTATTTCTCTTCTTCAATACAAGGTCTTGTCTATCTTCTCAAAATTGTTGACTATTTTTTTTTATTTATTTATTTTTTTTTTATGAAGGGAAGAGAGCCAGCTAAGCAAAGTGCTGGCTCTTTACAAAGGGAAAAACATCAGCCAAAATTAGGGAGCAAATGCCTCGATCCCTCCCTCTTAAAAGAAGACAAATTGTAGGAAGTCAGAAATACAGATGCAGGGAGGGAGTTCCAGAGTTTAGCAGTGAAAGGTATGAATGATTGAGAGTACTGGTTAACTCTTGCATTAGAGAGTTGGATAGAATAGGGATGAGAGGAAGAAGAAAGCCTTGCAGCAGCAGGAGGGGAGGCATGCAGTTAACAAGATCAGTAGAACAGTTAGAATGAAAACAGCGATAAAAGATAGAAAGAGATGCAACATTTTGGCGGTGAGAAAGAGGCTGAAGACAGTTAGTCAGAGGAGGGGAGTTGATGAGATGAAAAGCTTTTGATTCCACCCTATCTAGTGAAACTCTGTGACTGGAACCCCTACTGCTCTCCACTTGGACTTCATATCTTTAACTACCGTCCTTATTTCTCTCTCCCTCAAGAAATTTTCTATCCATCTCAATGTGCTTCCTTTTAAGCCACCCTTTTCCTCTAATTTCCATAGTAATCTTTCATGTGGCACTTTATCAAATGCCTTTTTTAGATCTAAATAAATACAGTCAATCCAACCCTCTCTCTCTTGTACTTTATCAACTATTCTAGAGTAGAAACTCAATAAATTTGTTACACACGACCGACCTTTTCTAAAACCAAGTTGGCTATTTGATAATAATTTGTTATCTTCAAGAAACTCAATCCATTGTTTCTTTATTATTCTTTCACACATCTTGCATATTACACTAGTTAGTGATACCGGTCTGTAATTTAAAAGTTCTGCCTTCCTTCCACTCTTATATATGGGAACCACCTCAGCTCTTTTCCATTCTACTGGTACTGTTCCATTTTCTATTGAGCATTTTATGATGTTGTATATAGGACTTGCTAGTTCTTCTCTACATTCTTTTAATATTCTGCCTGAGACTTCATCCGGTCCCATTGCCTTCTCTTCATCTAATTTCGTCATCAACTCTTTTATTTCAAGCTTGGTTACTTTAATCTCTTTCATATGGACAGTCTCTCTATTTCCTGTGGTCTTTCAAATTTGGATTCCTTAGTAAAGACCTCCTGAAATTTACTATTTAACAGTTCTGCCATACTTTTGGGTCTTCCACCATCCGTTCTCTCCTTTTAACCTTTCTATTGTTTCTTTTTGCCTTATTTTTCCATTTATGAATCTGTAGAGCAATTTCGGTTGTTCCTTATATTTTTCGACAATGTCCTTTTCATAGTTCCTTTCTTCTTCCTTGCTCACCTTAGCATAGTCATTTCTTGCTGTTTTGAAGTTTTCCTTATTTTCTGGATTTCTGTTTCTTCTCCACCTTTTCCATGCTCCATCTCTTTTCTCTTTTACCGTAGCACACCTTGCATTAAACCAATCTTTTTTTCCTTGTTCTTTAGGTCTATATTTTGGGACATATTCCCTGACTCCTGTTTTGTATATTTCAAAAAATAAGTTAAACTTCTCTTGCACCGTCTCTGAGTTTTACATCTCCTCCCAGTTTACGTTTTTAAAATAGCTCTTCAGGTTATCAATATTAGCCTTCCTGGAATTTAATCGGTCTCCTTTGTATGATTCATCTCTATCTTCCTTTCCCTCTTCTATATACATTTCTAATATTACATGGTCACTCTTTCCCAATGGGCACTTATGTCTTATATCATCATTCATTTGTATATCCCTTGTAAAAACTAGGTCCAATCTCACCGGCTCATCATTTCCTCTAAATCTTGTGTTTTCCTTTACTTTTTGGACCATCATACGAGTATTATCTGTCATTAGGTTCAGGAATCTATCTCCTCAGGCTTCTTCCCTCATACCACTTTCATAATTTTCCCAGTCCACCTCCTTACAGTTGAAATCTCCTACTAATATAACTTTTCTCCTTTCTTTAATGATTCTTGTAAGACTCCTTATTGTGTCATCTATCATCTCTTTATATTCTTGTTTGGTCCATGAATTTGTTTTTGGTGGCACATATGTTCCAATGATTGTTAACTCCTTTTTATTAATATGTATCTTAATATACAGTATTTCTGATTTTTCTTTCCCAAACTCCACTTGATTTACCACCATCTCTTTCCTTAACATCATCATGACTCCTCCTCCTCCTTTACCCACTGTCTCTCCTCCATATATTATACCTTTTATCTATGTCTATTTTTATTGCCTCATTTAACTTAGTTTCCACCAGGCATACAATATCTGGTTCTTCTTTCTTTATGTAATCTCTTAATTCTCATCATTTCTAATCTCTTGTTTTTATCATTTTTAGTTAAACTTGCTCCATTTTTTTCTCTTCCTTCTCTTTTATATACCATTTCCTTATCCTGTCTCCTATAATTCTCCAAAAAAATGCCTTCTTCTCCTCCTCTGACCTTTCATTATTTTTTTCTCTTGCTTCTGCCACCAGTTAATTGTGTCTCTTCCTTTCCTCCTCGTTTCTATTTTTCTTTATATATATATCTTTGCAACCTTCTGTTTCTCTGAGTTTTGTTTTTCTATATAGTACTTCTTCTGCTACTGCTTGTGATTTTAGTAATATCTTAATTGGTCTCACTGTTCCTTCTTGATATGGTCCCATTCTATGGATTTCTTCTACTTCCTCTTCTAAGTTCTGTCTATCCTCGTCATTTAGATGTTTTATTAGGTCTTTTACTGATTTTATTTCGTCCTTTTCCCTTCTTGGTCTATATTTAACATTTTTTTCTTTCAGGCCCAAAATAATTACACTTTTTTTTCCCGCAATTTCTCTCACTAAATTTTCTTTTTTCTTCAGGACTCCTATCATTTTGTTTGTCATATTTTCATCTCTTTCTTTTAACTGTTCTTGAAATACTTCCAGAAATGATTCCTTGTCTTTCTTATCTTGGATTTTCCATGCCTGTACTTCTTTTTTAATCATGTCTTGTACTCTTTCCTCTTCTCTGTTAACTAGATCTTTCAGCTCCTCTTTTTCTTTCTCGGCTTTACTGAGTCCTTCTTCCATCAATTTCTTGTAGTTAGATACTTCCTTTTTTAATTCTTCATTTTCCGTTCTTAGCCTAGTTTCATTTTCTTCCACTCTTTTTATCCTTTCTTTCAATTTCTGGAGCTCTTTTTCCTGTTCTTCATTCTCATTCATTCCCATACTCTCCTTTATCCATTTATCTAATTTTCGTTCAATAGTCAACACTCTATTAAATAGCGAAGTATGTGCCGTATCAAAGCCTTCAAATGCTCTTTCACCCTCACCAACATAGTCATCATCAGCTTTCATTCTTTCCCGTGTCTCATACCTGCATTTAGATGGAATCTCTTCCTTACTCATGATTTTGTAACACTGTATTCATGAAAAAACGAGTCTACACTACTCGCCAAGGCCACTGCAAATCCAAAACAAATAGGTAGTGGAGATCAGCTGATTCTCGGGAGCGACGGTACTGCATCCTTCCTCGACCACGTCTCGTGTGTGTGTGTGTGTGTGTGTGTATTTACCTAGTTGTAGTTTTACAGGGCCTGGGCTTTATGCTCGTGTGGCCCCATCTCCATATCTACACTTATCCAATTTTTCTTTAAAACTATGTACATTCTTTGCTGACACCACTTCCTCACTCAAACTGTTCCAAGTCTCAACACATCTTTGCAGGAAACTAAATTTTTTAACATCTCTCAGACATCTTCCCTTCCTCAGTTTCTTACTATGCGATCTTGTGCTTCAAATGTCATATTCTTCTCTCAGGATCAGTTTCTCATTATCCACTTGATCCATTCCGTTAATCAATTTATAAACTTGTATGAGATCCCCTCTCTCTCTTCTCTGTTCCAGAGTTGGTAGATCCATTGCTTTTAGTCTCTCTTCATATGTCATCCCTTTAAATTCAGGAACCATTCTTGTAGCCATTTTTTGTGTAGTCTCTCCAATTTCCTTATGTGTTTCTTTTTATGAGGGTTCCACACAACTCCTGCATATTCCAATCTAGGTCTTATTTTAGTACTTATCAATTTCTTCATCATTTCTTTGTCCATGTAGTGAAATGCTAATCCAATATTCCTTAGCAAATTAAACGTCTCTCTGAAAATTCTATCAATATGGTTTACCGGTTGATTGTTTTCTTCCATTGTCACTCCCAAGTCCTTTTCCTTTTTTACTTTTTCTAGTTCTACTCCATCTCCCATCTTATAGATTCCTACTGGTCGTCTTTCACTTTTGTCCACATTGAATTCCATCTCCCATTTTTTACTCCATTTCCAGATCTTGTTTAAGTCTTCCTGTAGTATTTCACAATCCTCTTTTAGTTTAATGACTCCTGTTTTTGTTTTGTGTGTGTGTGTGTGTGTGTGTGTGTAATTCACCTCACCTCTTGCCTGCTGGTCACCCAGCCAGTCTTATTACACACTCAGAGCTCATAGACCATCTTTTAGACTGAGACCACATCACACACACACACACCAAACAGGCCACAACCCTTGAGTTACATCCCTCCATTTACTGCTAGGTGAACACCACACATTAAGATTTCCCTATTTCCTCCCACCACTCAATCTCTCATTTGAGTCAAGCTCTAACCACTACACTCTCTTGTCTCAAGTATTTATTGATGCTTCTCTCTTTGATGCATCTCTTATCATTTATCACTGATGTGTGTGTGTGTGTGTGTGTGTGTGTGTGTGTGTGTGTGTGTGTGTGTGTGTGTATTTACCTAGTTGTAGTTTTACAGGGCCTGGGCTTTATGCTCGTGTGGCCCCGTCTCCATATATAAACTTATCCAATCTTACTTTAAAAGTATGCACACTCGTTGCAGACAATACTTCTTCATTTAAACTGTTCCACGTCTCAATACATCTTTATGGAAACTATATTTTTAACATCTCTCAGACATCTTCCTTTTCTCAGCTTTTTACTATGCGATCTTGTGCTTCGAATGTCATATTCTTCTCTCAGGATCAGTTTCTCATTATCCACTTGGTCCATTCCGTTGATCAATTTAAAACTTGTATCAGGTCTCCTCTCTCTTCTTTGTTCCAGGGTTGGTAGATCCATAGCCTTTAGTCTCTCCTCATATGTCATCCCTTCAAATTCTGGAACCATTCTTGTAGCCATTTTTTGTAGTCTCTCCAATTTCCTTATGTGTTTCTTTTTATAAGGGGTCCACACTACTCCTGCATATTCCAATCTGGGTCTTATTAAAGTACTTATCAATTTCTTCATCATTTCTTTGTCCATGTGGTGAAATGCTACTCCAATATTCCTTAGCAAATTATATGTTTCTCAAAAAAATTCTATCAATATGGCTTACTGGTTGATTGTTTTCTTCCATCGTCACTCCTGAGTCCTTTTCCTTTTTTACTTTCTCCAGTTCTACTCCATCTCCCATCTTATAGATTCCCATGGGGTCGTCTTTCACTCTTTTCCATTTCCATGACATGGCTTTTGTTCACATTGAATTCCATTTCCCACTTTTTGCTCCATTCCCATATCTTATTTAGGTCTTCTTGCAATATTTCACAATCCTCTTTTTGCTTTATAACTCTGCACAATTTCGTATCATCTGCAAACAGATTTATGTAGCTGTTCACTCCTTCTGGCATGTTGTTAATATAAATGAGGAAAAGTATTGGTTCCAATACTGACCCTTGTGGCACTCTGCTTTCTACTGCTCTCCACTTGGACTTCATATCTTTAACTACCATCCTTATTTCTCTCTCCCTCAAGAAATTTTCTATCCATCTCAATGTGCTTCCTTTTAAGCCAGCCTTCTCCTCTAACTTCCATAGCAATCTTGCATGTGGCACTTTGTCAAACGCCTTTTTTAAATCCAAATAAATACAGTCAACCCATCCCTCTCTCTCTTGTACTCTATCAACTATTCTAGAATAGAAACTCAGTAAATTAGTTACACAAGACCGTCTTTTCCTAAAACCAAATTGGCTATTTGATATTAATTTGTTGTCTTCAAGGAACTTGATCCATTGTTTCTTTATTATTCTTTCACACATCTTGCATATTACACTAGTTAGTGATACCGGTCTGTAATTTAAAGGTTCTTCCTTCCTTCCACTCTTATATATGGGAACCACCTCAGCTCTTTTCCATTCTACTGGTACTGTTCCATTTTCTATTGAGCATTTTATGATGTTGTATATAGGACTTGCTAGTTCTTCCCTACATTCTTTCAGTATTCTGCCTGAGACTTCATCTGGTCCCATTGCCTTGTCTTCATCCAGTTCCTTCATTAATTCTTTTATTTCAAGCTTGGTTACTTTAATCTCTTTCATATAGACTGTCTCTATTACCCTGTGGCCTTTCAAATTTGGATTCCTTAGTAAAGACCTCCTGAATTTATTATTTAATAGTTCTGCCATAGTTTTTGGGTCTTCCACCATCCCATTCTCTCCTTTTAACCTTTCTATTGTTTCTCTTTGTCTAATTTTTCCATTTATGAATCTATAGAACAATTTTGGTTGCTCCTTACATTTTTCGACAATGTCCTTTTCAAAGTTCTTTTCCTCTTCCTTCCTTACCTTAACATATTCATCTCTCGCTGCCTTGAAGTTTTCCTTATTTGTTGGATTTCTATTTCTCCTCCATCTTTTCCATGCTCCATCTCTTTTCTCCTTTGCCCTAGCACACCTTGCATTAAACCAATCTTTCTTTCCTTCTTCTTTAGGTCTATATTTTGGGACATATTCCCTGACTCCTGTTTTATATATTTCCAAAAATAAGTTATACTTCTCTTGCATCGTCTCTGAGTTTTCCATCTCCTCCCAGTTTACATTTTTAAAATAGTTCCTGAGATTCTCAATATCAGCCTTTCTGTAGTTTAATCGGTCTCCTTTGTATGAATCGTCTCTATCTTCCTTTCCCTCTTCTATATCTATTTCTAATATTACATGGTCACTCTTTCCCAATGGGCACTTATATCTTATATCATCATTCATTTGTATACCCTTGTAAAAATTAGGTCAATCTCCCACTCTCTTCCTCTGAATCTTGTGCATTCCTTTACTCTCATATTGTCTATCATTAGGTTTAGGAATATTTCTCCCCAGGCTTCTTCCCCCATACCACTTTCATAATTTTCTCAGTCCACTTCTTTACAGTTGAAATCTCCTACTAATATAACTTTTTTCCTTTCTTTAACGATTCTCATTAGACTCCTTATTGTGTTATCTATCATGTCTTTATATTCTTGATTGGTCCATGAATTTGTTTTTTGGTGGCACATATGTTACAATGATTGTTAACTCTTTTTTATTAATATGCATCTTAACATACAATACTTCTGCTTTTCCTTCCCCACATTCCACTTGGTTTATCACTATCTCCTTCCCTAACATTATCATGTATGTGTGTGTGTGTGTGTGTGTGTGTGTGTGTGTGTGTGTGTGTGTGTGTGTGTGTGTGTGTGTGTGTGTGTGTGTGTGTGTGTGTGTGTGTGTGTATTTACCTAATTGTAACATACGGAAAAGAGCTATGCTCGTGTTGTCCCGTCTCCATATCTATTAATGTCCAGCTTTTTCTTAAAATCATGAATATTCCTTGCGCTGACCACTTCCACGTCTAAACTATTCCATGCTTCCACCCTTCTATGAGGGAAGCTATATTTTTCACATCTCTCCTATAAGTGGCCATTTTAGTTTTTTCCCATGCCCTCTCGACATTCTTTCATTCCACATACACAGATCTTCCCTATCCATTTTTCCATGCCAATCATCACTCTGTATATTGCTATCAGGTCTCCCTTTCTTCTGTTTTCCAGGGTCGGAAGTTGCATTCTTTTCAGTCTGTCTTCATAAGTCAAATCTCTTAAGTCAGGCACCATTTTGTTGCAGCCCTCTGTACTTTCTCTAGTTTCCTTATGTGTTTCTTTAAGTTCGAGCCCACTGTATTGTTGCATATTCAAGCCTCGGTCTTATCATTGCAGTAATTATTTTCTTCATCATTTCTTCATCTAAATATACGAACGCCACTCTTATGTTCCTCAATAAGTTCAATACTTCTCCAATTATTTTGTTTATATGTCTCTCTGGCGATAGGTCATTGGTAATTGTCACCCCAAGGTCTTTTTCTTCATGACTGGTTTTATGTCTTCATTTCCTATCTTGTACATACTCCTGATTCTTCTTTCACTCTTGCCAAACTCTATTTTCTTGCATTTTGTCGTGTTGAACTCCATTTGCCATGTACAGCTCCATTTCCATATTCTGTCCAAGTCTTCCTGGAGTAGTTCGCAATCTTTGTCACATCTCACTTTTCTTAACAATTTTGCATCGTCTGCAAATAGGCTCACATAACTGGACACCCCATCCACCATGTCATTTATGTAGACCGCGAACATTACTGGTGCCAACACTGATCCCTGTGGAACTCCACTCTCCACCAATCCCCATTCTGATGGTCTGTCCTTAATTATTGTTCTCATTTCTCTTCCTACCAAAAAGTCTTCCATCCATTTTAGTAAACTGCCATGCACTCCTCCTACCATTTCAAGTTTCCAGATCAGTCTCCGTGTGGTACCTTATCAAAGGCCTTTTTTAAATCCAGATATATTCCATCAGCCCAACCATCTCTTTCCTGTATTACATCTATCACCCTCGAATAGTAACATATCAGGTTTGTCGTGCATGAACGCCTTTTCTAAAACCAAATTGACACTCACAAAGTATGTCATTTTTCTCCAAGAAGTCTGTCCATCTATTCTTCACCACCCTCTCACACATCTTAGCTACCACACTTGTAAGTGACACTGGTCTATAGTTCAATGGGTCTCTTGTTACCTGATTTATAGATTGGGACAATGTTAGCTCTTTTCCAGTCTTGGGGCACTACACCTTCCCTTAATGAGGCATCAATTACTTCACAAACTTTTTCTGCCAGTTGCTCCCTGCATTCTCTTAAAATCCATCCTGATACCCCATCAGGTCCCACAGCTTTTCTCACTTCTAAACTCCCCATCATATTCTTGATCTCCTCCACAGTTACTTGAAACTCCTTCATAATCCCTTTCTGTTCCATTACCAGTGGTTTGTCAAAAGCAGTCTCCTTTGTGAATACCTTCCAAAGCATCCATTCATAGCCTCTGCCATTTCCTGGGATCTTCACTGCATACTCCATTTACTTCTAAACTTTCAATACTTTCTCTATTTTTGATGTTGTTGTTCACATGTCTGTAAAAAAGCCTTGGTTGGTCTTTACATTTATCAATTATATCCTTTTCTTGTTTCTTTCTTTCTTCTCTTCTAATCAACACATATTCATTTCTTGCTCTTTTGTAACTTTCCCACTGCTTAATCCGTCTTTTCCTTTCCTGTGTGTGTGTGTGTGTGTGTGTGTAATTCACCACAGTCGCCTACTGGTCACCCAGCAAGTCTTCCCCATTAGCGAGCTCAGAGCTCATAGACCGATCTTCGGGTAGGACTGAAACCACAACACACTCCACACACCAGGAAAGCAGGCCACAACCCCTTGAGTTACATCCTCTATTTACTGCTAGGTGAACACCCACACATTAAGACTTTGCCCATTTGTGTGTGTGTGTGTGTGTGTGTGTGTGTGTGTGTGTGTGTGTGTATTTACCTATTTGTGTATTACAGGGCCCGAGCTAAGCTCTCTGTGACCTGTCTCCTTGTCCATTCCTGTCATATCTCTTTCATCTGATTGACACACACGCGTCAACGACATCACTGCTCAGTTTATTCCACTTATCAATGCTACGATGCGGAAACTGTATTTTCTCACGTCATTTAGACAGATGTCCTTTATTAGCTTTTTCCATGTCCTCGGAGATGATTACTTGTGGTCACCTTTATCAACTCTGTCCAGTATGTCAATCTTGTTCACCAATTTATACATAGTTATCATGTCTCCTCTTGTTCTTCTCTCTTCTAATGTGGTCAGCCCCAGCTTCCTCAGTCTTTCCTCATAGTCTAACTCCTGAGTCCTGGTACCATCCTTGTTGCCAGCCTCTGTACCCTTTCCACCTTCTTCACATTTTTCTTCATATGCGGTGACCAGACACATGCTGCATATTCTAACTGGGGTCTTATTAAGGTACATAATATCTTCTTCATCATTCCTTCATCTAGGTAGTGGAATGCAAGGCCAATATTTTGAAGCATGTTGTATGTTTTCCAAAAAATCTTGTTAATGTGTTTCTCCGGTGACAAGGTGTTTTGCACAGTTACTCCTAAGTCTTTCTCCTCATTGGTCTCTTTAATTTTCTCATCACCCAGCCTGTAATCCCTGTTTGGTCTGTATCTACTTCTTCCCATTTTCATAACATGGGTCTTGTCTATATTAAATTCCATCTGCCACTCCTTACTCCACTCATATATTTTATCAAGATCTTCCTGTAACTTGTTACAATCTTCCACATTCTTTTCTCTCCTCATAATTTTAGTATCGTCAAACATGTTCATGTAACTGTCAATTCCTACTGGCATATCATTAACATAAATCAAAAACATGATGGGACCCAGCACTGACCCTTGTGGAACTCCACTGGTTACCTTCTTCCACTCGGACTTCCTTCCTCTCACCACTGTTCTCATTTCTCTTCCCATTAAGTAATTTTCCATCCATTTTGCTAGTTTATCATTTACTCCTCCAATCATCTTTAGTTTCCACATCAGTCTATTGTGTGGTACTTTATCAAAGGCCTTTCTCAAGTCCAGGTAGATAGCATCCACCCATCCCTCTCTATGTTGTAGTATGTCAGTCACTCTTGAATAAAAACATAATAAATTGGATACGCACGATCTTCCTTTTCTGAAACCAAACTGCCTTTCACTCAGAATGTTTTCACTTTCTAGATACTCACTCCACTTAGCTTTAATTACTTCTTCACATACCTTGCACAATATACTAGTCAACGATACTGGTCTATAATTTAGCGGTTCCATTCTACTACCATTCTTATATATAGGCACAATGTCAGCTCTTTTCCACTCTTTCGGGACTAATCCTGTTCGTATGGAGGTTTCCACAATATCAAATACGGGTTCAACAATTGATCCTTACATTCATTTAGCAACCTCCCAGATATGCCATCAGGCCCCATTGATTTATTAATATCCAGATTGCTTATAATTTTCCTTACATCTTCCTTAGTAACCATGATGTCCTGCATTTGCTTTATTTCCGTAAGCCTTCCTCCCATAAAATGCTCCTCCTTTGTAAACACTTTGCAAAAGTTGTCGTTCAAAATTTCAGCTATATCTCCAGCATCTTCATATACTTCTTCCCGTTTTTACCTTTTCTATTACCTCCCTTTTATTTAGTTTTCCATTTATGAATTTGTAAAACATTTTGTGGTCACTATCACAGTTTTCCACCACCCTCTGTTCATATTCCTTCTGTGCTGTTCTCCTTACTTCAGCATATCTATTCCTTGCTGTTTTGTAGACTTCTCTTGATAATACATCACTGTTTTTCTGAAGTTTTTTCCATGCCTTCTCTTTGTTCTTTTTTGCTTCTTCACAATTTCTATTAAACCACTGTTTATTATTTAAAGTCCTCTTTCTGTGATATGGCACAAACTTTTTCACAGCAGAGTTATACAAATCCATAAATTTATCGTATTTCAATTGCATATCCCTTTCCTGGTATACCACGGACCAGTCAATTTCATTAAAGAACTCCCTTATATACAAATCCATAAATTTATCGTATTTCAATTGCATATCCCTTTCCTGGTATACCACGGACCAGTCAATTTCATTAAAGAACTCCCTTATATGGTTATAATTTGCCCTAGTATAATTTAATTTTTTCTCCCTGCGTTCCACAATCTTATTCGTGCTTAATTCCGTATCCAGCTCAAAGCTTAGGACATCATGATCGCTTTTCCCCAAAGTGTGTGTGTGTGTGTGTGTGTGTGTGTGTGTGTGTGTGTATCATGAGACACAAAAACTCACATGAAAGTCTCAGGCTTGTAGTTGCACTGCCTGGGTAACACTGCCACCACCCGCACCTCCTTTAGGGAAAAAATGGACATTATTCAACTCTTCAATGCTACAGATCTCCTACATTAACTTCAGCATGCAGTTTTTCCCCAAGTCTGTTTTCATTTGGTTCATGTAAATTCAAGGGACATGCACAGCACAAATATAATAAGCTAAGGAAAGTTTTATGAATGCTAAACTCTTATGTTTACACTTCAAACTTCAAATATGTTAAGGAAAATCACAATAAGAAATTAATCAATAAATAACAAGTAACAATTCTCAAAGGGTGTAGTATGAATGTACCTTATCTGTTTCTACTAAATCTAAGCTTCAGTTAGAGTTATGAATCAAATGTTTAATTTTTGACATATGAAAAAATATAGCAATTGAATTATCAAAAATGCAGCTTTTCATAAATATGTAACTGTTTTAACACAGAATACACTTGAATCTGTCACTGTGGCATCATTCTGCTTCCTTCATTGACACACACACAACAAAAACAAATATGACAAGCAGCCAGTCATCTAAAAGCTCCCTTTACCTCATCATCAGCAGTGGCACATGGTGGCTTCATTGACTGTGATGTCTTTCTGGCTCTGAGGAAGGTCTCTCTAAGCCTGATCCTGATGGCCAAACGTCGCTGCAGCATGCACTCCCCTGTCAGGGTCACCCCATCTGCCTGGGTGGGGTGTACAAAGTGCTGGGTGCTGTCTATTGCATCACTGGCAGTAAACCTGTCCACTAAGTTCCACTGAGGAAATCCCTTGGAGGCTGCATCTGTCTTGGCCCATCTGTTGAACTCCCTCAGGCCAGAGCATAGTTGGGCATACAGGGCATCATGTCTGCTGTATGCAAGCTTCACCTGGTGGCCAGTCTGGGTATAGTGCTTGGTTGCTTCATGTGTTTCAGCACAGTTAATCCTGATTGGCAGTACTCCAGTAAAGATCACATCACAATTATTCATCTCCATGATATTTTTTCTCAATATTTTTGCTTCACTGATAAGAAACTCACCTAGGTTTGGGGCTTTGAATTCTTGCAATGTGTAGTTATATAAAGGTTCTTTGCATTGAAGAAGGAAACACTTTTCATTGATAACTTGTCTCAAGGCAGACATTGTTCCACATAACATCACAAAAAGGGTGTTTTTAGGAAAAACAGGCAAAGTCGTTTTGATCATATCAAAAGCATTTCCAAAATTTAATTTTGGACTATAGATCTGATGCACATTTGAGAAGGAAAAAGATTTCAAATAAGCATCTTGTCTGTCAATCAGAAGCACAATCTTCTCAAGAAGAATCTGTGGCTCCTGCAAGTGAAAGTTATGAAAAATTTAAAATGGTTATCTGAGTTGGTGAACACACATACATACACATATGAGTAGTTTGTGACTGAAACATAATAAAGATATTCTCTTGTTTTGTTCCAAGACTGGTTTTGCTATCAAAAATATAAGAATAATTTGGTATAAGCTGTCTTAAATTTTTTTTTTAAACTTACTTCAACATCAAGAACCACATCAGGGGAACATTGTGGAACACTGAATTCCACAATATCTGGGAAAAGTTGTGAGCAAGACGGTGAGGGACCTTCCTCCATCTCTCCTTCACCAGCACTTTCCATTTCCTGCATCTGTAATATGGGCCACATTTCTCCATGCCTGTCAGTGCACTCTGGTGGTGGTGGTGTGCTGGTCACTGGGCAGGCTGTAGATTCCTGTGTCCTTGTGTTGGCGTCACTTGTGATAAGTGCTCCCATTGTTGTGGTGGTGGTGGCATAGACAGTAGCAGTGGTAGTGGTGGTGGTTGGAGTCTCTTGCTGCTTGTCTCGAGTAATTATTGATGCTTCTCTCTTTGAGGTAGACAGGCATCTTTTATCATTTATCACTGATGAGAGTACTTCTCCTGAGGGCATGGTGGCTTCACCTGAACTGCCATTCTTTGAGATCAAATCCTCTGAGGTCATGCTGACAGAGATGTGACTGTCACTGTTTTCCAGAGTGTGATCTTCAGCTCTTTTTGAGGTATGGCTCTCATTTCCTTCTGGATTGTTACTTGTTTCTCTTAGAGTTTGGCTGGTACTCATCCTAGTGCACTGTAGCAAGAATACTTGTCACAGCTTCCTTGGTGCTTCACTACACTTGATGTCACATTTGAAACTTGATAGAAATTATTTTACCTTTGGTTCATGGATTACTTCTAAATGTTTCAAGATACCACAGCCATGCCCATTCCAAAAGCATGACTAGGTCTATTTATAAATTGGAGCCAAACAAACTATCCTGCAATTCTGTTGCTGCTACATTAACCTTTTGTCTTGACAGATTCATTACAGCTCTTCTCTTGCCACTGTCACCTGAAAAATCATGGAATGAAATTAGGCCAATTAGGAGATAGTTGACACTTACTAACATGATAATTTACTCCCAGCAAGATCTAATAACACTAGTTCAAGGGGTGCTGTGAACTTTCCACTAAAGCTAGTTGTGATCTCGCTGAATGTTTCCCTTTGTGTCTCACAACTCAAGGGTGCAGTCACAGCCTGCCCTCTAAAGACAACTCTCCTTCTTCACACAAAACTACATGCACTTACCACACACCCACCTTTCACTTAAAAATTCAAAATAAAAAAAATGGTGTCTCCAAATCCAGCCTTGGAGTCCATAGGAGGGGACCAGAAATGTCCCTAGGTCTGACCCTCTCTTGGTGATGACTCAAAATGTCTTGACACCTCCCTCAACTTTTTCTTTATTAACTTCTCCAACATTCGCAGTCTTAGATCTAATTTTCAATCTGTAGAACACCACCTCTCCTCCACTAAACCAGATCTTCTTTACCTCACCGAAACACAGCTATCTGAGGCTACTGATAGTAGCCCCTTCTCTGTTCCCTCCTACTTTCTCTATCCTCATTTTTGTTCTAAAGCTAGATGTTGCGCCTATGTGCGCAACAACATAACTTGCTCTTGTACCCATGCTCATGAATCTTCTGAATTTTCCACCATCTGGCTTCGACTCAATAGTCACTCTCTAACTACATTTATGTGCTGTCTAACTCTTCCCTAACTCTCCTGACTATTTAACTTCCAAGGTGGAGCACATTCTGTCCCTCGACCCTTTCACGGAAATTTCCATTCTTGGAGATTTCAGTGTTCACCACCAGCTTTGGCTTTCCTCTCCCTTCACTAGTGAACTAGCCTTCAACTTTGCTATCCTCCAAGACCTAGAGCAACTGGTGCAACACCCTACTCATATTCCTGACCACCTTGGAGACACACCCAACATCTTTCTCTCTTTCTTACTTCTAATCCTTCTGCATGTGCTGTTACCCTATCCTCTCCATTGGGCTCCTCTGATCACAATCTCATTTCTGTATCTTATCCTATTTCTCCAATCCCTCCTCAGGATCCCCTAAAGTGGAGGTGCCTCTGGCATTTTGCCTCTGCCAGTTGGGGGACCTGAGGAGGTATTATGGTGATCTTCCCTGGTATGATTACTGTTTCCATATCAGAGACCCATCTCTGTGTGCTGAATGCATAACAGAGGTGATAGTATCTGGCGTGGAGGTGTACATTCCTCACTATGTCCCTCAACTTAAACTTTCTAAACCTTGGTTTAACACAGCCTGTTCTCATGCTATACATGATAGAGAGGTTGCCCACAAAAGGTACTTGAGCCTTGCATCTCCTGAACCTCTCGCACTTTATATTTCTGCCCGGAATCATGCAAAGTCTATTCTTCAACTTGCTAAACACTCCTTCATAAATAGAAAATGTTGAAATCTTTCAAACTCAAACTCCCATCAAGACTTATAGCATCTAGCCAAAAACATCTCCAATAACTTTACATCTTCATCTTTCCTTCCTTTATTTCATCCTGATGGCACCACTGTCATCTCTTCTGTCTCTAAAGCTGAACTCTTCTCTCAAACCTTTGCTAAAAACTCCACCTTAGATGATTCTGGGCTTATCCTTGCCCCTCCTCCTCCCTCTCACTAATTCATACCTATAATTAAAGTTCTTCGTAATAATGTTTTCCATGTCCTCGCTGGCCTAAACCCTCGGAAGGCTTATGGACCTGATGGGGTCCCTCCTATTATTCTCAAAAACTGTGCTTCCATGCTTGCACCTTGCATGGCCAAACTTTTTCAACCATGTCTTTTGACTTCTATATTTCCTTTTTGCTGGAAGTTTGCCTACATTCAGCCTGTTCCTAAAAAGGATGACATTCTAATCCATCAAACTACCATTCTATAGCTTTAATTTCTTGCTTGTCTAAAGTTTTTTAATATATCCCAAATAGCAAGATTCTTAAACATCTGTCACTTCACAATCTTCTATCTGATCGCCAGTATGGCTTCCGTCAAGGTTGCTCTATTGGTGATCTCCTGGATTTCCTTTCTGGGTCTTGGTCATCCTCTCTTAGAGATTTTGATGAAACTTTTGCTGTCGTGTTAGACATATCATAATCTTTTGATAGAGTCTAGCACAAAGCTTCGATTTCCAAACTGCCCTCCTATGGTCTCAATCCTTCTCTCTGGATCTTTATCTCAAGTTTCCTTTCTGATCATTCTACTGCAACTATGGTAGACAGCCACTGTTCTTCTCCTAAATCTATCAATAGTGGTGTTCCTCAGGGTTCTGTCTTGTCACCCACTCTGTATTATTCATTAATGACCTTAACCAAACTTCTTGCTCTATTCATTCCTACGCTGATGATACCATCCTACATATTTCCATGTCTTTTCAGAGGTGACCAATCCTTCAGGAAGTCAACAGATCACACAGGAATGCCACAGAATGCCTGACTTCTGATCTTTCTAAGATTTCTGATTGGGGCAGAGAAAACTTTGTAGTTTTCAATGCCTCAAAAACTCAATTCCTCCATCTATCAACTCGACACAACCTTCCAGACAATTATCCCCTCTTCTTCAATGACACTCAACTGTCTCCCTCTTCCACACTGAATATCCTTGGTCTGTCCTTTACTCATAATCTTAAATGAAAACTTCACATCTCATCTCTTGTTAAAACAGCTTCTATAAAGTTAAGCGTTCTGAGGTGTCTCCACCAGTTTTTCTCGTCCCCCCAACTGCTAATTCTGTACAAGGGCCTTATTCGTCCTTGTATGGAGCATTTTTGACATGAATGTGGGGGTGGGTTCCACTCACACAGTTTTATTATATAGGGTGGAATCAAAAGGTTTTCATCTCATCAACTCCCCTCCTCTGACTGACTGTCTTCAGTCTCTTTCTCACCATTGAAATGTTACATCTCCTTCTATCTTTTATCGCTATTTTCATGCTAACCGTTCTACTGATCTTGCTAACTGCATGCCTACCCTCCTCCTGCGGCCTCGCTGCACTAGGCTTTCTTTTTCCTTTCACTCATATTCCATTCAACTTTCTAATGCAGGGGTTCTCAACCTGGGGTATGCGTACCCCCAGGGGTATGTGATAGTAATTTTTAAGGTACGTGGCAGATTTCTCAAAATGCTTCAGTTTTCAATAGCTGCAAATTTGTTTGTAGTATACAATGTGGCCTACATGTGCTAGGCTGGATGTGTCCTTCACTAGAACCAGGACACGTTAACAACATTAACAAGAAAACTTTTGGAGTTATATCACTTGAAAGAAAGCTCTCTTGGATTACAGTTGCCACACAACCTTGCAAACCTATAATATTTGTTCTGATTTATTATTTTATACGTTATTGACACACACAGTGACTTATCTATCACTGTTACTAGTTACCAGAGGTGGGCATACCGAACAAATGTTCGCGAACCTTTATCCGCGGATTTGTTTGGACCAGCAAAATCCCAAATTTGGGTTCGGAGGTTCGGATTCGGACCAATGTCAAAAAAGATTCGGACTTCTGGGTTCTGAAGGTCTTTTTTCCGCGAATCCGAATCTCTGTATCTCGGGAAAAATTCGAAAAAACGAAGACGACCAAACATTGGTTTTCAACTTTTCTGCGGCATACAGATGTGGTGACGCCTATGTTTCTTTAACAACTAGAGACACCTATGACCACTAGTATTGTGTATTACTTTATCACTTCTCTCTACTTCTATTTCAGTGTGGGCGTGTAAGTGTGTGTGTGTCTCAAATGACCACTGCTCGAAATGTGCTCGATATGCAAGCCTGTGTGACTGTGTGTAGTAATGCAAAACAAAGACTAGTAGTACTGCCTGGACTGCCCTTCTTTAAACTTGGAAATATACTTGTGGTGTTTAACTTGTTGCTTTATCTGTACCACACAGACTGAAGTGTTGTGAATTTTTGTTTTAAATGTTTTTACTGTTTTTTGTGAACTTTTGTTTTCACTTTTTACTGTCTTGTATTAATAATTTGTTTTTCTAGTAATAATTTGTTTAATAAATAATGTAGATATCTTAAACACATTTTTTAATTGGAAATTTAGATTTGGAGATTCGGAATGAGTAAAATTTAGGTTTGGAAATGTTCAGAAGGTATTGGAATTAAGGTTCGCTTTGCTATTTTTTAAAGATTCGGAGGTTCGCAGACAAATGTTCAGAATAAATGTTCGCACCAAAATTTTTAAAATCGGGTTCGCTATTCGGAGGTTCGGAACCCAAAACCGGCGAAGATTCAGGTTCGGATTCGGAACCCAAAAAAAGGTTCGCGCGCCCACCTCTGCTAGTTACACGTTACAACTAGTTGCAAGCAACACTAATTCACTGCCATAATGATCAAAAATTGTCTGATATAGTTCCTTTTTGGTAAATGTATTGCATGTTAGTCACATATAGTGTCTCCCTGTGAGGTACCAGTTCCTATCGACACTACCTCATAGAAACATACTAATATTAATTAAAAATTTTGTCTGCTCCACATATATAACAGAATTTGAATTTAATAAACTAAGTCAATAAACCATGCATTTATTGTTACCCTTCCTGACGCTGCATTGTGGGTAAGGGGTACGCGATCAATACTGAAAGACTTCGAGGGGTACATAAGATTAAAAAGGTTGAGAACCCCTGCTCTAATGGAAGAGTTAACCAGTACTTTCAGTCATTTATACCTTTCTCTGGTAAACTCTGGAACTCCCTGCCTGCTTTTGTATTTCCATCTTCTTACGACTTGACTTCTTTTAAGAGCAAGGTTTCAAGACATTTGTTTTTTTATTTTGGCTAATTTCTTACTACTCTTTAAGGGAACTAGCACTTCAAGCGGGCTTTTTTTTCTTTAATATTTTGTTGCCCTTGGCTGGCTTCCCTCCAGCATAAAAAAAAAAAAAAAATCTTAAATGGATGACAAAACAAAAGAATAATGACAATGGGAAGAAGAGAAACACAGTGGTGATCCACTGATCCTAATGACTATTGAGCCCTAAAGTCACATGGTAGGACCTTACCACTCTTAGTCCAGCCAAGACTGGGTGAGGGAGGGACAGGCCCAGAAGCTCCTCACAGATACTCCAGTCACACTAACAGGCACCACTGCTATACATGATAATGATTGACTGGTTGTGTATGTCTTTTAGTGGAGAGAGAGAGAGAGAGAGAGAGAGAGAGAGAGAGAGAGAGAGAGAGAGAGAGAGAGAGAGAGAGAGAGAGAGAGAGAGAGAGAGAGAGAGAAAGGAGGTAATGTGAATGTTACGTAAGGCAAAATAATGAATATTTCAGTAAAGTTTTACTTTATTGGCCATCTGAAGTTAGGAAATTAAAATATTTATCCGGTAGATTTTGGTGTGTTTTGAATGAAGTTATTAAACATTTCCGTTGGAAATTATTATTTTAATTATTATTATTTTATTTTTTTCTTGAGGTACAGTGAGAGTAAATATAAGTCCCATGATCCTATTTCCTTTTTTTTTCAAGGTAAAATATAGCCTAGAGCTAAAATAAAATAAAAAATTACCTCTTACCACCAAAAGAACAAATGGGGAAGTTTCCTCTTCATGTAACCTGTTTTGCTTTAAATTGCTTCTTAGGTTATTCACTTCTTTCTTCTGTCATTCACTGGCAAGTTTACTTTAATAAATGTCTTTTTTTAAAACTATACACTAATAACTTTTCACATATTTCACAATCTTGTCTGATTCCTTTCTGTCTCCATGCAAACCTAACACTGGTATTCTTCTTCTAGTCTCCTATACCATTCTTCCTCACTTATAATGACTTGAATTTTTTTCTTCAGCTGTCTTCACTCTACCTCAAACATCTCACATTCCATTATCGTATGTTCTACTGTCTCCTTTATTCCTGCAAAAAAACTAAACAACAGCTTGTTTTCCCAGTCTCCTGTATGACATGTTATCCTCTCTGGCTTCTATTTCCTAAGTTTTATACCACTAAGATCTACCCTCCTTAATAAGGTAAAATTACTTCACAGGTTACATTTATGCTATGTTGGGTTTATGTTAGATTATGTAAAACACAGTAGTGACGTAGGTTAGGTTAGAATATGTAAACCATGGTCGTGATTTATTTTCTGATGGTAGTGATTTGTTTTCCAACATGGTGTGAAAATTTTAATTTCTAACAGGTCCTGCTTATGGATAGATAGAAAAACCTGGCTTAGGAGAAATCTCCAGTTATCTGTAGCATCAAGAGTGTTTGTGACATTTTTCTGCCACTTTATACTATAATATGAAATGCATACTATGGGTTTTGTGAAGATGTGGAAGGAAATAACAGAAAAATAAGAAGGCATAGTTATACTAGACCATTACCCAACTAAGAATTCAATGCGAAATGAGGTGGGTATGTCCCTGAGGGCAGGACTAATAAAATCTTAAAAATCACTAGCAACATCATAAATTTTTGAGGCATAATATGGAGTTGAAAATACTCAGAATAAATTAATCTATCTAATGACAGAAGTAGGAATTGCTATTGTTCCAAGGTCAATAAAGTAACAATACCAATATCTCTAATACAGTATTGTAGTAAGTGTATTATGGTATAAGAAGGAATGTGAGTTTCATACAAACTGTCATTAGCTTATTTTTCATTTGGTTAATATCTCACCTCACCAAGACAAACAAAGGTCCTAATTCTATCAAACTCGTTCCGGTGTTTGAGAGAGGTTTTCCAGCACATACCCAACATTGCTGGGTCTGGTAGGACAATAAGGCTGCACTGCCACTATTTGAGGGCAAAGTTGAGGTATGCTTGAAGGATAGACTTTTAAGCCATATAAGCTTGTTGTGGAGTCATCATTGAACCCTTTTCCTCACCAGGTATGTCATGGTAATATTTCATCTGTTCAGTTTCACCATGAAGATGTAGAGTTTCACCTCAAATCTCTTAGTGTTGATAGCGCCAAGGGACCTGACAATCTATACCCCCGTCTCCTAAAAGAATGTGCATCTGAACTGGCTTATCCTTTATCCATCATTTTAAACAAATCTTTGACATCAGGTTCCCTACCCCACTCTTGGAAAATTTCTCTTGTTTGCCCTATCTATAAGAAAGGTTCTCGCAGTGATCTTTCAAACTATCAGCCTATCAATCTAAACCCCATTCACTGCAAGACAATGGAATGTATTATTTGTGAATCTTTGTTTGGATTCATTGATCATCTAATATTCGATGAGTCTTGATTTGGTTTTAGGCCTAACCGCTGTCACTGACCAATTACTACTCACTTATGACTACATAACTTACTAGTATGATCAAGGGCAAGTGGTTGATCTAATCCTATTTGATTTTGTTAAGGCCTTTAACCGAGTACATCATCTGACTCTCACAGATAAACTTAAAGCTATTGGCATCTCGGACAACCTACTGCAATAGATCACTAGTTTACTACTTGACCGATCGATAAAAGTCACAATAAATGGTCATGTTAGCTAATCTAAGTCACTACTAAGTGGAGTCCCTGAAGGTTCAGTCCTGGGGCCCTTGTTATTCCTCATCTTTATAAATCACACCTGCTTCCAGTTACATTGCAGTTACAAAATGTTCGCCGATGATCTCAAGTTATATTTTCACTGTTCAGCTTCATCACCTGACTCTTACCAATCTCTTCCCAGTATGCAGGCTAATATTGACTTGCTGTCATCTACTGCTGTTTCTTGGGAGTTGAGGTTTTCCACTGGTAAATGTGTCCATCTTCGTTTTGCTAGACAGTGTTGTGCCCAGGCAGATGACCTAATTCCTATCTACCATCTAAATGGCAGCCCAATAAAACAGAGCTTCTCACATTTGGATTTGGGAATAACAGTTGATAGGAAGTTGAAATTTCACCACCACATAAGTTGTACAGCTGCTGAAGCTAGAGGTACTGCCACTAATCCCTTGAAGTCAACTGTCATTCACTTGGCTAACTTCATATCTACTCTTTTCATCTCTGATGTTCGATCAATTTTGGATTTTGTGTCTCCAGTATGGAATCTTGGATTTCTGGGCCAAAACATGCTCCTGGAATCTGTTCAACACAGGTGGACAAAACAGATTACTGGACTATCTAATCTTCCATATTCTGATAGGCTGTCCACATTGGATTTGTTCTCTGTGAAGGGTAGAATGTTGAGACAAGATATTGTTATTGCATTTTTATTGTATATTGTTATTGCATTTTTCATGATCTCTCCATCATCTCCCCATCTGACATCTTCACTATGTCCCCCATAGAGGCCATAGATTTAAGATTCAAATACAACATTCACACTTTGAAGCCTGCAGACGCTTTTTCTCTTGTAGAATCGTCCAGAAATGGAATTCACTACCCCCATGACATCATTTATGCTCCCAGCCTCCCAACATTTATGTCCAGATTGCAATAATTTTAGATGAAGATTTGTTCTCTTTTTGATATTATGTTTACTCCCTGATATTTTCATGCTTTATTTCTCTATGAACGATACACTCAACCAGTCATTTATAAACGTATGAGTAGTACAACCCGTGTAACCTCACTGCAGTATCTGTCTTCAACTCTTGGGCCAGTCTGGCTAGACTTAGGGTGGCAAGGCCCTACCAGGTGAGTTGACCTTAATATCCTTTACATACCAGTGCTCTGTCAGAGAATGGAACATTATTTGTTACTGCAGTAGTGTTGGTGTGGCTGACGAAGCAAGGGCACAAAGGTCAACATTTCTCATCCCTGCCTCTCGCTTACCACGAATAACAAACCTGTACTGTACAGCTCGTGTGTCACTTGACAGGAATTTGTAAAGCTGATTCAAGCAGGGACAGCGCTTAAGGTACGTGAAGAGGGGATCGTGGGCACAGCGGCAGGGCGTGCGAGCACACACATAACAGAAGCGTCAAGCTCGGGCAGACGAAACACATAGAGTCATCTCCCGCGTTTTCTACAGCTGACCGCCGTGTGCGAGTCTTTGCAACGGCACCATCACACTTCCATCATATCTTTTCTTCGTACGTAATGCTAAAGTAGAGAGCGTTAGTGAACCTCGTCCCACATTTTCAAAGCTTACTCTGTGACGTCATGACGTAAATAAAGTCGCAAATCGATTAACAAGAGCTTGTTCTTAAAGATCTTGAAGCAAAAGGTGGCTCGGGATCGCTTGATCTTGATCTTGATGCTACAGGTGGCTCGGGATCGCTCCAGAGCCAGGCCTTTGGATCGGCTGCTCCTGTAGGGGACAAAAAAGACAAAAGAGAAAAAGAAAAGAAAAAAAAGTAGCATTTCTCTTCGTTAATGATCCCTACACCTCGTTTGCCACATTCTTTCCAGATACTCCTTCACAGCCTCCATCATCCTTTCACTCGTCTCCCTACACAGTCCCAGCAGCAACACCATCCATTCCCTTCCTGTCTTCTCCTCTTTCATTCCTATTATGCCCTAATTCACTCAAGATCACTTGCATCATCTCATGCCTGTCTCTCTCATACTTCTCACACTCCAGCATGACATGCTCCACCGTCTCGTCCTCCCCCATGTCACATATCTGGCACACCTTGCTGCGGGACTCAGACCACCTGTAGTTCCTTGCATTCACATCCATACACTGTTCCCTAGCTCGGAAGAGAAGGTCACCACCCAGGCTGCCATCATACCACCTTTCATACATCGGGGCTTCCTTTTCCTTGTACCATTCCAGGGTACTCTTTCGTTCCATCCCATTCTTCCACCCACTTCACCTCTCTGTCTATCTCACTCTTCCATTTCCTTGCATCCCATTCAGTTCCTACCCTGCCTCCCCTTGTCACGATCTATTCACGCTCACTTTGATTCCTCCCAGCCATTCTCATCCCCCATACTACTTGTAAACCACTCCTCTCTGTCATTCTCATGCACCTCTTCCTCCACTGACTCCCACTTTCATTCCACAGGTGGAATTGAAAGCTCTTCGTCCCATCAACTCCCCTCCTCTGACTAACTATCTTCAGTCTCTTTCTCACCACCGAAATGTTGCATCCCTTTCTATATTTTATCGCTATTTTCATGGTAACTATTCTACTGATCTTGCTAACTGCATGCCTCTCCTCCTCCTGCGGCCACACTGCACAAGGCTTTCTTCTTCCTCTCATCCCTATTCTGTCCAACTCTCTAATGCAAGAGTTAACCAGTATGCTCAATCATTCATCCCTTTCACTGGTAAACTCTGGAACTCCCTCCCTGCATCTGTATTTCCAAATTCCTACAACTTGTCTTCTTTTAAGAGGGAGGTATCGAGGCATTTGCTCCCCTAATTCTGGGTGACGGTTTTGGCACTTTTTTTACTCTTTGGAGAGCCAGCGCTTAAGTGGGCTTTTTTCTAACTTTCTTTTTTTTGCCCTTGGCTGGCCCTCTTCCCTACTAAAAAAAAAAAAAAAAAAAAAACACCTTCCTCACTATTCTTTCCTCATCCATTCTTTCCAGCCTGACCTTGTATCTAAGTGTGGCTTTAACTAGTCTTTCCCTAAAGGTGCTCCATCCCATATCCAAAGCTTCTACTGCTGTGTACCTTGGAGCATTCAGTGCCATTCTACCTATTCTATTTTGTCCCACTTCTAGCTTGTCAATTTTACTTTCATTCCATGCAATCACATCCATACCATACATTATGCTGGGCACTGCCACACTCTTCCACACCTCTGTCAGCACATCATATTTGCTTGCTCTCATTCTTGCTGCACTCCCCAATCGTCCTACCCACTGATTCACTAAACCTAACTTTTCATTCTTTGTCTTTTCACACCCACTTGGACTCACCCACATCCCCAAGTACTTATATTCTCGTGCCTGATTCATCTCATTCTCTCCAATTTTCCATACTGCATTGCTTTCATCCTCAGACCTATACACTATCATCACCTTATTTTTCTCACTACTAAACCTAACTCCAAAGTCTCTCCCATATCCATCCACAACATCTAGCATTCTCTGCAACTCAACTGCTGACTCACTCATGACCACCACATCATCTGCATAAAGGAGCACACCTATCTTCTCATTTCCCACTCTTACTCCTGCATTCATTCTTCTCAATCTGGCTGCTAACTCCTCTGTAGACAAACTGAAAAGGGTTGGTGACAGAATACATCCTTGCTTAACTCTTCTCTCACTCTTCATCCAGTCTGTCTCTATATCTCCTAGTCTGTATTTAGCTTTGGTGTCAACATACATGCTATGCACTATGTTGATTAATTTTTCACTCAACCCAATCTTTCCTAAGACTCTGACCAACATTTCTCTATCCACCCTATCATAAGCTTTTTCTATATCCAAAAAACCTAAATACAATTTGCCTCCCTCCTTTCTTTTTTTTTCTCAATCATTTCATTTACCACAAATAAGTTATCCTCAGCCCTCCTGTCCACACGGAAACCATTCTGTTCCTCACCTAACACTCCAGCTCGCTCAATCCATTTACACAATCTCTCATTCAGCACTCCACTAAATACTTTACCTACTGTGTTTGATAATGCAATTGGCCTATAGTTCTTAAGTTCATTCTTACTCTTGTGTCCTCCCTTATGCAACAGAGTCACCCTGCATTCATTCCACATTCTTGGCACCCTCTCTTCCTTCCACACCTGGTATAAACACCTCAGTCATCCTGTCAATAACAACCTCCCCACCATTTTTATACATCTCATATGGTATCCCGTCTAAACCTGCTGCCTTCCCATTTTTCTGCCTTTTCACACATCTCTCTACCTCCTCCTTGCTGATTCTCTCATTCAGTTCATCTGCATTCTTCATCTCCAGAGTCACACATCCTTCTCTCACACCAAACACTTCACCTACACCACCCACCTCTTCCCAGAACTGTCTAATTGCCTCCCTGATCTCATTCTTCTCTGTTATAACTTCCCCATTCACTTTCAGACTCTCCACACCAACATTCTCTGACATATTCTCACCTCTCATGAACTTGCACCATTCACGGCCACTTTCCATGCCTTTCTCTCTTAAAGATTCAATCACACTCCTTTCACACTTCACTTTAGCTTCCATTATCATTCGCCTTGTGAGTCTCTGTTGTTTCACATATTCTTCCCATGCATTCAGATACTCATTCTCTGCCTCATCACTTTCATGTCTCTTTTTTCTCAACCATCTACACTATCTACTCATTTTCTTTCGCTCCTTCCTGGCCTCTCTGATTTCACTGTTCCACCATGGTTTGCATACTCTCTTTCTCCTACCTACTCTCACATACCCTATCTGATTCTCGGCAGCACTCTGCACATTCTCAACCAGTCTCTCATTCAGGTGCTCCACATCATGTACCCTTACATCATCATCCCACCTTCTCTCACTCAGATCTACCTGAAAGTTCTCCCACCCTACATCTCTCACTGAGTACAGTCTGGGTTATGTTAAGAGTAGCATTAAGGACTTTGTACATAGTAGCATTAGTGATCAGTTGGAGCTTTGTTGCCATAAGGGCAGTAGCACTAGTCTTCACTATGCACGTGTCTCCCAGAGCTGTGCTTATACCTACGGGAGACACACTGCATCACATGACAGGGTGGCAATGAGGCTCAGATTAGGCTACAAATACTTTTAGGAAGTCAGTGCTTCTCCTGGTGTGTGCTGTGTGCTACACCAAGGGGAGACACTCTGCGTCACTATGTCATGGAATGTCCTCTCATTGCTAAATTTAGGCCACAAGGTCAGCATGACTTGTACAGCCTCATTGACCATCTCCTAGACTCTGCCACCCTCAGGGATATACTCAGGGCATATCCTCAGTTTGCTCCCAGACTGTAGGATGTCTTAGGTAATAAGGTGTGCAATATGTGTATTTATTTATTGAAATACTTGTATTTTTGTTGTGTATACTGTCCAGAGTTATGTTTGTGATACTTTAACCTTAAGTTTTTGCCCAGGGGGTGGGCGGCAAGGCCCATCCTCCTCCTTTGTTGTAATTATTTATTAATTCAACAATAAATGTATCAATCAATCAATCAGGTGACTGATTGATACATTTATTGTTGAATTAATAAATAATTACAACAAAGGAGGAGGATGGACCTTGCCACCCACCCCCTGGGCAAAGACTTAAGGTTAAAGTATAAAAAATATAACAATAGACAGTATACATAACAAGAATACAAGTACTTCAATAAATAAATACAGATATTGCACACCTTATTGCCTAAACATCCTACAGTCTGGGAGTAAACTGAGGATATTCCCTGAGTATATCCCTGAGAGTGGCTGAGTCTAGGAGGTGGTCAATGAGGCTATACAAGTCATGTTGACCTTGTGGCCTAAATTTAGCAATGAGAGGACATTCCATGATATAGTGACGCAGAGTGTGTCCCTTTGGTGCAGCACATAGCACACACCAAGAGAAGCACTGACTTCCCAAAAGTATTTGTAGCCTAATCTGAGCCTCATTGCCACCCTGTCATGTGATGCACTGTGTCTCCCGTAGGTGTAAGCACAGCTCTGGGAGACACATGCATAATGAAGACTAGTGCTACTGCCCCTATGGCAACAAAGCTCCAACTGATCACTAATGCTACTTTGTACAAAGTCTTTAATACTACTCTTAACATAACCCAGACTGTACTCAGTGCCAGGGTCCACTGTGTCATCTTGTAGGGCACACTGAGCAAGGCGGTCTGCTTTTTCATTTAGCGGGATACCCACTTGAGAGGGTATCCAGATGAAATGGACCATGACACCAGCACCTTCTAGCGTGTGGATGAGAGCAAGACACTTATCAACTAGATCACAGTCCATGGGGGAGGTGGATTGAAGGGCATACAATGCAGCCTGACTTTCAATAAAGAAATATACATTCTTATGGAGAGGCACCTCAATATAAAGCGCCTCCAGTACAGAATACAGTTCTGCTCTAGTGGAAGACATGTGTGCAGGGAGCCGCCTGGAAACCTCAGTGTCAGTGTAGAGATTGGCAGTGATGTAGTCACAGATGAACAGCCCACATCCAGACCTGCTGCCATTGATTGATCCATCACAATAAGCATTAATAGCCTGAACGTGTGGGTATTTGGACAATTTAGTCATGAACATGTCTTGCAGCACATGAGGGAGCCAGTCCCTCTTGGGCTGATGCAGAGAGTGAATATCAACACTGACACGATGAGGATTCTAGGCGGGTTGTAAGGATGACATAACAACGTTAATACAGGCCTCGGCTACACCTACACTTGTCAGTACTCCCAAGATCTTTCTGAGGTATGGGGTTGTAGGAGTCCGAGGATCATGATACAGGGGGATCAGTGATAGTCAGAGCCCGTGCATAGCATCCGACTAATTGTGCTACAAGTAATTTCCTGTACCCTACACATAATACTTGGCAGGTGCAGTTCAACTCTGAGGACTTCAATCCGTGCAGTCCTGGGGCATCCCAAGATTGGCGGCCACCAGTAGACCCAGGCAGGGGCGCTTATTTTCAGTCTCCAGGCCTATTTGTGGCGGGCAAAACGGGCTTAGACCTCCCTCAGTAGCCACTGAGTAGGCGTGATCACTCCAAATCACTTCTGATTTCCGCTTGTAGGGACTGCCACTCATTTAAACAACGGAGTATGATAATACGTCCTTCCTACTCAGCGAGGAGGATGCGACTGCCACTCCTGTAAGGAAAAAAGAGGAAAAAACGACAAACAGAAAGCAATCACCAAAATTCACTTTATTGATTCATACGTCTAGCATGCCACATTTTCTCCAGGAATTCCTTCACGGCTTCAATCATCCTGTCATTCTTGTCTCCACACAGTCCCAGCAGCAACACCATCCATTCCCTTCCTGTCATCTCCACTCTGGCATTCCCCAATTCCCTCAGCACCACTTGCATAATTTCATTCCTGTCTCTGGCATACTTCACACTCCAGCACCACATGTTCCACCGTCTCATCCTCTCCCTTGTCACACATCTGGCATACCTTGCTGCGGGACTCAGACCATCTGTAATTCCTTGCATTCAGATCCATACACTGTGTCCTTGCTCAAAAGAGGTCACCACCCAGGCTTCCCTCGTACCACTTTTCATACATTGGGGCCTCTTTCTCTCCGTACCACTCCAAAGTACTTTTTTGTTCTATCTTATTCTTCCAATCACTCAATTTCACATGTTTCACTACTCTGTCAATCTCACTCTTCCATTTTCTTACACCCCACTCTCTGCCTTCCCCATTTCTAATAACCATACTCCAGTCATTCTCAACATGCCTCCCCTCAATCCACTGAAAAGCCCAACTAGTTTCCAAGCCACTGTTTACTGCCATTTTGACACACTTCTTCCCCACCTGCTAATCCTAACATTCCATAGAAACACCTTTCTCATTGTGTATAGTCTTGCATTGTCCATTCGCTCTAATCTAGCCTTGTACCTCAGCGTTGCCTTTACATGTCTCTCTCTAAAAGTACTCCAGCCCATGTCTCCCCTCAGAGCTTCTACCACTGCATACCTTAGTGCATTCAGTGCTGTTCTTGCTACTCTATTCTGTCCTACTTCTAACTTCTCTAGTTCATTTTTATTCCACAATAAATCAGATCCATAACATGCATAATGCTTGGAACAGCTACGCTCTTTCAAACTTCTCGTAGTACATTATATTTACTAGCTCTCATCCTAGCTGCGCTTCCTAGTCGAGCGACCCACTGGTTTATCATGCTTATCTTTTCATTCTTTGCCTTCACACAGCCATTTGAACTCATCCATATGCCCAGATGCTTGAATTCATCAGTCTGTTGCACCTCATTTTATACCAATCTCCATACTGAACCTCTTTCAACCTCTGACCTATTCACAATCATCAACTTGCTCTTCTCACTACTAAAACTTACTCTAAAGTCTTTCCCATACCCATCTACAGCATGCAACAAGCTTTGAAACTCATCTGCTGATTCACTCATAATCACAATGTCATCTTCATACAAGAGCACACATATATCGCATTCCCCACATTCACTCCTGCATTCATTCTTCTCATTCTGACAGCAAGTTCCTCTGTTGGTTGACAGTATGCAACCCCCTTATTTTACGACTGCTTTCTTGTCACTATAGCCCCGATTTTGAGTCGGAAATTCTACGTACGTAAAATTTGAATCGCAAATTGGTACGTGTGAACCCGCCTTTAGCAAGGGACGTATCCACAGACATTTCCTTTTTGGTTGACTATTCCGGTACGCCAAAAAAAGAGGAACCACAGCTTCAGCATCGTCACTGGAGGAAGGCATCTTGGCAGGTAGCTGTAATGTTTACATTCAATCCCCGCCAAGGCGCCAAATAGTCGACACTTTCCAACTTGAAGGGATGATTCAGAAATTCCATGTACGTAAAATTTCAGTCGCAAATTGGTATATGTGAACCCGCCTTTACTCTGTGGCGTCACAACGTAAATAAAGTCGCAAATCGACTAACTGGTTTGTCCAGTCGATAGGCGGAAACTCTACCAACGTAAAATTTCAGTCGTAAATTGGCATGTGTGAACCCGCCTTAACTCGGGTGTTCCCATGTATTTTCATTTTTTTTCTTTTACGTAGGGAAGAGGGCTGGCCAAGGGTAAAAAAAAAAAAAAAATAAAAATAAACGTCCACTTGAGGGCTAGCTCTCAAGTGGAAAAGCGTCAGCTGAAATTGGGGAGCAAATGCCTCGATACCTCCCTCTTAAAAGAAGACAAGTCGTAGGAATTCGGAAATACAGATACAGTGAGGGAGTTCCAGAGTTTACCAGTGAAAGGGGCCGCCGTGGTACAGTGGATCCGTGCGTGCTTTGGGATCCAAGGGGTCTCCAAGTGCACGGGTTTGAATCCTGTCTACGGTCTGAGTGTAGGTTGGGCTTCCTCACTCAGGGCAACGGTTTCCTAGCGGGTGGGCTTTGAAATAGGAGGTACCCTTAATAAGTATCCTCTTTAGCCCATAAATTCCCGTGAAAACCCCACATGGTATAAAAAAAAAAAAGGGATGAATGATTGAGAGTACTGGTTAACTCTTGCGTTAGGGATGTTGGACAGAATAGGGAAGACGAAAGCCTTGTGCAGCGAGGCCGCAGGAGGAGGGGAGGCATGCAGTTAGCAAAATCAGTAGAACAGTTAGCATGAAAAATAGCGATAAAAGATAGAAAGAGATGCAACATTTCGGCGGTGAGAAAGAGGCTGAAGACAGTTAGTCAGAGGAGGGGAGTTGATGAGACGAAAAACTTTTGATTCCACACTATCTAGTAAAACTGTGTGACTGGAATCCCCCAAAACATGCGAAGAGTACTCCATACAAGGGCGGATAAGGCCCTTATACAGAGTAAGCAGTTGGAGGGGCGAAAAAAAAAAAAAAAACTGGCGGAGACACCTCAGAACACCTAACTTCATAGAAACTACTTTAGCAAGAGATGAGATGTGAAGTTTCCAGTTAAGATTATGAGCAAAGGACAAACCAAAGATATTCAGTTTAGAAGAGGGAGACAGTTGAGTGTCACTGAAGAAGAGGGGATAGTTAATGGGCGCCTGTTAATGTTTTGAGAGTAAATGGGTAGGGGCAGCTGCAGAACAATAGCGCACTGGCTTCACTTTTGTGACGTCATGCCGTCTCCTCTTTCAACCTCCTTGGATGGTGCAGTTGCAGAGACTCGCACAAGGCGATCAACTGTGGAAAAGGCGGGGAGTCCATTCGGCGACGGAATTGTTGTGACACTTTATGGGTTGATTCACACTATCGGTCCGGTCTGGCTTCGCTCTCGCTCTGATCTCACTCCGGTCAAGGTCCTGTGGTGCATTGACATGTCCGGTCCGCTCTCGCTCCGCTATCGGTCCCATCCCTTCCTCTCCTTCAACACTAATGGAAGTCATACCACCAGTGACGGAGGATGTGTGACTTTTCTTCTCCATCCAATTTGGCAGTGATCGCCACTGCACTTAACGAAGAAGAAAGAAAGCTGTTATCGCCGTGGCGCAGAAACAAAGCATGCGTAAGTTTAAGGTACTGGATTAAGAGTAAAATGTGGAGCAGCATCACAAGGATAGTGCATAATGAGTACATATAGGAGTAAAGGTGAGAAGTATACATCACATGTGTTTACAAAACTGTCGGCCGTTAATGGAAGGGATGCTGAACTGGGCCTACATGAAGGAGAGAGTACGACCCTAGGGGTCGCGAGGGCGCTCGGGACAGATAAGAACATAGAGAGTTCCTGATGATGACGAAAGAACGAGGCCCCAGATTACACCCCAGCACCTCAGGAAGGGGCAGACTACGTTTCGACCCCACAGAGGAAGGTGTGGTGTGGTGAAGGCGAGGAAGGTCGAGCTCACCCTTGTCTTATAGAAGACCCCAAACACGTAAGTTCGCTGTCATCCCCCTTTGGTCGTTCACGTGTACGAGTAATGAGAATGATATGATAACACCTTGATGACTGCTGTTTGTGCCTATGTTGTGTTAGTCGTAATTCGCTCCTAGATGGTGTTACGTGGGAGGCGTGATTGAGATATGAGTAAAGATAAAGTAATTCTGGTATTAAGACAAGTTATCATTGTAGCAATTAAGCTGAATTGTCATTGTAAACGTTGTTGAAATGATTTTGTAACTGCCAGTGTACTTATTGACGTAAATGTGTTCTCACAGGTTTTTGACCGAATGAAATAAATATTCGAGTCAAACGTGACGGGTCTGCCGTTCACCTTTAACAGTAAAAAACGTGGAGTTTTCATTGTTTCTCGCCCGGGGCGCCTTCGAGAACAGCAGAGGACCCAGTGAGCTGCTTGTGTGTGTGTGTGTGTGTGTGTGTGTGTCGCGCCAGACCGGGGAGGTTTGGACCCGGCCGGGCGTCGGTGTGCCCTAGCGCGAGTAGAGGGGGCACGAGCCGCGCCACCCATTCGCGGAGGAGAGTGGGGAAGTTAAGTTGTGTTCGGGGCAGGGAGTGGTGAGCGAGTGAAGGGCTCGTCACCGCTACACCCTTGCTGGCGATCGGTGCGAGGCGGAGGAGCGGGTCCTTCTCCCTCACACGGTAACTGAGGAGTGAGTGTGTTAGTGCGTACGTATACGTTACAGTGGGCGGAGACTGGCGAGGCACGCCGGGTGACTCTAGTTGACAAGCGAGTGCAAGTGTGAACATTTATTAGCCAGAATTGGTTGTACCTTAATTGCTTGAGATGCCGATGCAAGGTCAAAGTATAGTGATACGCGTATGGTGGTAAGAGTGATAACTTGGTAGTGCGTGTTGTGAAATTAGTGGGCTATACGGGACGTTATTTGTTGAGCTAGTTTTCACAACCCCCACGACACGGAAAGAACGAGGGAGACGTTGACAGCAGACAGCAGTGTGGAAGGTGCAAGAGTGCGATCCACGTAATTCTTAAGCGTCTGGTTGATTTACTGTGGCCCCCGTAGTATTAAACTTTATTGCCAATCAATGTCTGCACACGATGGTGCACCGGCAGTGGCGATCGTGATCACGTTAAGGAGTTTTTCCCCAAAGCTTGCACTATAACGTAAATGTCGGGGTTTTTTCCTCTCAGTGGCGTAATCACCTTCCCACCACGTGCCATCGTACGATAAGTTAGTCGTGGGCCACATTAAACGTCAGACAGCTGAGAGGTAACGAGAAGAATTCTGTTGAGAAGGCTTCAGAACGGCTTCAGCGACAGCCTCGGCAGAGAGGTGTCGGTCTCGCTTCAGTACAGCTTCAAAGTTGCTTCAGTACAGCAGTTGCTTCAGTACAGCTTCAAAGTTGCTTCAGTACAGCAGTTGCTTCAGTACAGCTTCAAAGTTGCTTCAGTACAGCAGTTGCTTCAGTACAGCTTCAAAGTTGCTTCAGTACAGCAGTTGGTTCAGTACAGCTTCAAAGTTGCTTCAGTACAGCAGTTGCTTCAGTACAGCTTCAAAGTTGCTTCAGTACAGCTTCAAAGTTGCTTCGGTACAGCAGTTGCTTCAGTACAGCTTCAAAGTTGCTTCAGTACAGCAGTTGCTTCAGTACAGCTTCAAAGTTGCTTCAGTACAGCAGTTGCTTCAGTACAGCTTTAAAGTTGCTTCAGTACAGCAGTTGCTTCAGTACAGCTTCAAAGTTGCTTCAGTACAGCAGTTGCTTCAGTACAGCTTTAAAGTTGCTTCAGTACAGCAGTTGCTTCAGTGCAGCTTCAAAGTTGCTTCAGTACAGCAGTTGCTTCAGTACAGCTTTAAAGTTGCTTCAGTACAGCAGTTGCTTCAGTACAGCTTCAAAGTTGCTTCAGTACAGCAGTTGCTTCAGTACAGCTTCAAAGTTGCTTCAGTACACCAGTTGCTTCAGTATAGCTTCAAAGACGGTATAAGTAGCTTCAATATAGCTTCAAAGACGATAAAAACGGCTCAATATAGCTTCAAAGACGGTCTAAGTAGCTTCAACACAGCTGCAAAGACGGAACAGGGTGGCTTCAATATAGCTGAAAGGAGAACCATCGAAGCGCCAAAGCAAAAAGCCACAGACTCCCACTCAGGTTTGAGGAACAAAGATGGACAACGAAACACCACTGAACGAGGTCACGACCAAGAGCACGCAAAATTCTCCTGGAACTGCCCCTGAAGAACTGGAACATATCAACGTTATAGCCACGTCAGATGATCCCAGACAGCTGCCTCTCAAACAATGGGAGGCAGGCGGAGAAGCCAGCACAATTACTGAACGGTATCGACAGATATACGAACAGATGGAAGAAATGATGAGACAAGCACAAACGTTCATGGAACGCTTTAAGGAACTTGGTGGAATAGCGCTTACGAGCAGAGTTACTCCCGATGAGGGACAAAGAGGAGCCTTGGTGCAGAAGCAGGGGGAAGAACTCAACCAGGGGGAGAGTGACAACGACCAAGGAAGGATAAGGAAAGAGCTGGAGAATGGACCTTCTGGAGTCATTCCTATACGTCACCCGGTGCAGAGGTGCGATGGTCCACGAGGGAGTGGCCTGTCACTGGAGCTATGTAAGGGAGAAAGGGAGAGTGAAATGGGAACAAGCGGCGAGCAGAGCATATCGCAGTCCATTAAAACCGTTAGGATTGACGTGAAGGAAATGATGAGCACTATGAAACTGCAATGCTTACCGAACCCCAGGTTTACAGGGGGAAATTGTGGTGACTATTGGCAGTTTAAAGAAGCCTTTCTGGACTACGTGGATGCCGCTGCCGTATCGGATAGAACGAAGCTCAGACTGCTCATTGAGGCCTACGAGGGACCTGTCAAAGAAGCTCTACACGGAAAAAGGCGTGTACGAGATCCAAAGGAAGGCTATAGACAAGCCCTCGAAGTGTTAGATCAAGCACACGGTGATACGTGGACGTATGTTCGAGAACTTACTCAAAGGGTCCGCTATGGCCCAAGCATGGATCTACATGAGACCCAAAATCTCGCCCACTTGACACATGATCTTGTAAACTGTGTGTCTGTCCTGCGAGGACTAGGACAGTTGAAAGAAGTGGATACTGACGATGCAATGTGTCACATTGCCGAAAGATTCAAGGGTAAACTGAGAGACGAATACAACGCACAAGTGTATGCTTACGCAAAGAACAATTGTGGAGCTTTCCCAGGTGTAGAATGGTTACAGAGCTTCCTTCAGGACATGCTGACTAGGTCACGGACGACGGCTAAGCTACAGAAGAAAGACATGATGAGCGAGAGTCAAAATAAAGCTGCCGCATCCTTCCCCTCCCAAAAGAGGAAGCAGATCAGTTTAACGATGGTAACGAAGGAAGAAGGACGAAATACGGATACATGTCCTTTGTGTGAGGATGCACACTCTCTGCACGGGTGTCGAGCATTCCTTGGGATGTCAGTAAAGGCGAGATCAACATACATCAGAGACGAAAGACGATGTTATGCCTGTCTTCGACAAGGTCACCGCATGTCGGAGTGTTGGCTACGTGAACCATGCGGAGTTGAAGGTTGCAGTCGTAGCCACTCACCCCTCTTACACTTCATCACTACCGGACAACAGGGAACTCGCTGTACACCGCTTGCGAGGGCTTATGAAGCGTCTTCAACAACGCCCAAACCTACTTGATAAATACGACAAAGAAATGCGCCAGTTAGTAGAAGCAGGTTACGCAGAAAGGCTTCCACGGCCTACACAGACAGGAAGGCCCGGAAAGATCTGGTACTTACCTCATCACCCAGTCCTGAACCAGAACAAACCAGGGAAGGTGAGGATAGTATTCGATTGTGCGGCGACCTACCACTCCATCTCCTTAAATAGCCAAGTAATGCAAGGGCCGGACCTCAACAAGCTGACGGGCGTCCTTCTTAGGCTTCGCCACCATAAGATAGCTCTCATGGCTGACATTGAATCTATGTTTCATCAAGTGAAGGTGGTGCCGGAAGATCGTGATGTCCTCCGGTTCCTTTGGTGGATGGATGGTGACTGTACACGAGAACCCGCCACCTACCGGATGACAGTACATCTCTTTGGCGGAGTTTGGAGTCCGTCTTGTGCTGGATATGCACTCCAGAAGACGTTCAAGCATTATGAGCAAGAGGTTACCGAAGACGTTGAACGTGTCAGACACAGCTTTTATGTCGACGATCTCCTAATTTCGGTACCCTCTCTGGACAAAGCCATAAAGGTGACACATCAACCGCGACGAGTCTTGAGTAAAGGAGGTTTCAGGCTGACAAAATGGATCTGCAATGATAATTCAGTACTCAACACCATACCTCAAACAGAGAGGGCTGCAGGAGTGAGAGGGATCACCCTCAAGGACGGCCGACTACCCTCTAAGAGGGTGCTGGGAATCCTTGGGACCTAGAGGCAGATGAACTTGCTGTTCGAGCCCAAACGCCACGAAAACCGGAAACGAAGCGAGGTCTTTTAAGCATGATTAGTTCTATATATGGCCCTTTGGATGTCTTGGCTCCTGTGCTCATCAGAGCGAAATTGATTTTCCAAGATGAATGTAGAAGACAAGCAGGATGGGACGAACCTCTGACTGAGCCGAACGTAGCCTTGTGAGAAAATGGCTAGGCGATTGGAATGGGCGAGAAGAAGTCCGGATCCCAAGGTGCTACTGGCCAGAGAGGATATCACCTCTACATACGGCTCAAATACATCATTTCTGTGATGCCTCACAACAGGCGTATGGAACAGTGTCCTACCTGAGACTGACGGACAAAAACGGACGCCACCACGTAACCTTTCTGTTCGGCAAAGCCAAACTAGCACCAATGAGGCAACAGACAATTCCGCGATTAGAATTATGTGCAGCTACGATGGCAGCTCGGACTGACAGACAATTGAAAGAAGAACTAGACATCGAAATGGTGGACTCGGTGTTTTGGACGGACAGCATGGCAGTTCTTCAATACATACGAAACACTGAGAGACGCTTCCACACCTTCGTAGCCAACAGAGTGGCTACCATAAGTGAATACTCAAACATCTGTCAATGGCGCCACGTTAGGTCGACACTCAATCCAGCAGATGATGCTAGCCGTGGAATACTGGGAAGTGAACTGCATAATGAGTGTCGATGGATCCAAGGCCCCACATTCCTCGCCTTGAAGGAAGAAGATTGGCCACAGACAACACTAACAATCCCAGATATTATGGCTGATGACCCGGAAGTGAAGAAAACTTCCATATGTTTGGCAACTACAGCAGCAGGAAGGGATAGTGACATCATAAAGACATTGTGGGCGCAGTACTCATCATGGTATCGGTTACGGAAAACCGTTTGCATGGCTCAGACGATTCATACAATGGTGCGTAGCAAGATCCAACAAGACTGCATGTGACAAAGGCCAGTTGTCAGTAGGAGATATGGAAAAGGCTCGTCTGGCAATTCTACAGGCTACACAACTAAGACGCTTTCCTCAAGAGGTGAGCATGTTGAAAAGGGGGCGACAAATTACTACTGGCCCTTTGTATAGACTGGAGCCTTATCTAGATAACGAAGGACTGTTACGAGTAGGGGTAGACTAGACTATGCTATCCTCCATCCAGACCACAAGAACTCCATCTTGCTCCCTAAAGACGGATTTATCACGGAGCTCATAATCAGGAACGTACACTCGATAAGGTCTGGTCACTCGGGCGAGAACACACCTTGGCCGTGTTGCGAGAGGACTACTGGATACCGAAAGGACGCCTTACTATCGACAAGATCCTCCGCACGTGTGTGATCTGCCGACGATGTAAGTGGAAACCGCTAGAGCAGAGGCAAGCAAACCTGCCCGAGGATCGCCTCATACCAGGAGAGAGGCCATTCACTTACATGGGAACAGACTGCTTCGGACCTTTCATAGTGAAACGAGGCCGACACGGGCAAAAGGATGGGGTTGTCTCTTCACATGCCTGACCTCTCGTGCCATACACTTGGAAGTTCTCCCATCACTGGACGCAGACTCATTCATCAACGCGTTAAGCAGATTCAGTTCCCGCAGAGGAACCCCAAGACGCCTGAGGTCTGACAATGGGACGAACCTGGTAGGCGCTCACAGAGGATTGCGGGAGGCAAAGAACAATTGGAATGACAGCAAACGGATAAGAGATAAACTCCTACAACGACAGATAGAATGGGAGTTCATCCCACCTGCAGCCCCTCACATGGGTGGAGTCTGGGAACGTCAAATCCGCACTGTAAAGAAGGTGCTCTTGGCAGTGGTTGGTAATCAGATACTTGATGATGAACGACTTTCCACCTTTTTCTGCATCGTGGAAGAGATAATAAATGGGCGACCCCTCACCCCAGTCTCAGACGACCCGAAAGATCTAGAAGCACTCACACCCCTCCACCTTCTCCGACTGGAAGGCAATACGCCAACGCCCAGGGATGACATATCGGTGGCAGAGACATACCGAAGGCGATGGAAACATGCACAGTTCCTGGCAGATCAGTTCTGGAAACGATGGGTGAAGGAGCTGGAGGCAGAAAGCCATTAAGAGCCACCGCAACCTGAAAGTCGGTGACGTGGTCATCATAGCAGGACACCCCTCCCAAGAAGTCAGTGGTTATTAGGGAGAGTCCTCGAAACAATGCCTAGCGCAGACGGCCTTGTGCGAAAGGCCAAAGTGCAGACAAAGGAGTCAGTATTGGTGTGCCCAATTACAAAACTCTGTCTGCTGGAAGGGGTCGGGAGCCTTTGAAGGTATTTCGGGCAAAGCCCGACAGGGGGAGTGTTATCGCCGTGGCGCAGAAACAAAGCATGCATAAGTTTAAGGTACTGGATTAAGAGTAAAATGTAGAGCAGCATCACAAGGATAGTACATAATGAGTACATATAGGAGTAAAGGTGAGAAGTATACATCACATGTGTTTACAAAACTGTCGGCCGTTAATGGAAGGGATGCTGAGCTGGGCCTACATGACGGAGAGAGTACGACCCTAGGGGTCGCGAGGGCGCTCGGGACAGATAAGAACATAGAGTTCCTGATGATGACGAAAGAACGAGGCCCCAGATTACACCCCAGCACCTCAGGAAGGGGCAGACTACGTTTCGACCCCACAGAGGAAGGTGTGGTGTGGTGAAGGCGAGGAAGGTCGAGCTCACCCTTGTCTTATAGAAGACCCCAAACACGTAAGTTCGCTGTCATCCCCCTTTGGTCGTTCACGTGTACGAGTAATGAGAATGATATGATAACACCTTGATGACTGCTGTTTGTGCCTATGTTGTGTTAGTCGTAATTCGCTCCTAGATGGTGTTACGTAGGAGGCGTGATTGAGATATGAGTAAAGATAAAGTAATTCTGGTATTAAGACAAGTTATCATTGTAGCAATTAAGCTGAATTGTCATTGTAAACGTTGTTGAAATGATTTTGTAACTGCCAGTGTACTTGTTGACGTAAATGTGTTCTCACAGGTTTTTGACTGAATGAAATAAATATTCGAGTCAAACGTGACGGGTCTGCTGTTCACCTTTAACAAAAGCAAAAAAGTAGATTGTGGGTTCATCCTATGCTGAAAGATAGAAAGAGTGAAGGAGAGTTCCATACTTTATATCCTCATCATATTGATGATGAGACAAAATTTTCAACTATTTAAAGTTCCAGGGTAGAGATGGGACTACTACTACTACTACTACTACTACTACTACTAGTGCTTATGATGACAATAATGATAGGAACAAGAAAAAAACACCTTCCTAACAAAATTCATTCTTGGTTTCTCGAGTTTGTAGATTTGCATTGTATTTGTGGTGGTTCTTGTGGCAGGCAGTGAGGCAGTGCGTGGTGCTTTCTGTGACTAGTGGGCAGTGTGTGCTTCCTGTGAACTCTGGTGTGGTGAGTGGTGACTTGTACACAGCAGCAGTACATGACAGGCCAGCAAGTGAAAGTCTCCAGTATTATATATATATATATATATATATATATATATATATATATATATATATATATATATATATATATATATATATATATATATATATATAGTTTATTATTGATGTAACATGATGATACTAAAACTCTTGAACCTATAAAAGCTAACGAAACACAAGAGGCTTAATAAAACTCCAGGTTAGCCAAAATACCAGTTTACTGTAACCCCTGTGTTTATGTGTGGTGAGTACAAGACGCCCCATAGCTGGTTATTTCCCGCACCCCATAGAGGAAGGACCGAAGAAGTATTTATTTATTTTTTTTTTTTTTTCTTTCTTATTTTTTTCATCCACAATAACCAATAGGAGAGTCTGCACGGAACACACAGACTGCTCGCGCTGCTGCTGGCCGTGTGGGACACCTGGTGAAGCACAGCAGAGACTGGAGATGGTCGTCACCCAATAAATAGTCAGTAGGTGGCAGCAGCAGTAAGCAGGGTGGCGGTGGCCGGAGTTTGTACAGCAGCCTGTGACCTAGTGGCGGCAGGACCCAGCTGGCCCCAACTCTCCGAAAGCACACTAGACTCTATGTTCTCTACGCACGAGAGGTCCTCCGGCGTCTGCCGCCCTTCTTAACTACACCAGAGGCTGTCTTTCTGTACACCGGGTGTGTCTGTAGTCAAGCGGGTCTCAAGCCAGCCACGTCAGCTCGAGAAGAATAAAAGAATGAGGTTTCAACGGGAGGAAATGTAAAATCAAAGGGCCAACGGAAGGGCGGCTCGCAGGCCTGAACACACGCTGGTCACAGAGACTGATCAAGACGGCTTTAAGAACCTCAGACCAAGACTTGGGGGAGGACGCGGTCACGGCCAGCGAGTCCGGGAGACAAGACAGGGCAGGATGGCCTCGCTCTAACCTATTTGTACTCTAGCACGGCTGGAATGGGCAAAGGACGCAACACAGCGTTTTCCAAGAGTCTGAGGCCTTGTCGGGGGTGGACGCTCGGGACGCTAACACCGGCTCTCCTCCGCCACTTGAGCATAACACAGTTTCCGCAATGTTGTCGCCTTGGGCTCGGCGTGGGTCTCCTGGCCCCCCCAAGCACGCTAAGGACCCGGCGAGACGCTCCCCTCTCTGCCGCGGGACTCTCTTTGTACCTCTATTCCAGTCCTCTTTGTTGCCAGCTCCTCACCAGGACTCAAGAAGCGCGGCCGATGGACCACACCAGATGCAGATTAGTATTAACTGGCACAATATATGATTTCAATATGTGTTTGCTGGGAGAAGCTGAACAAAAATAAATTAAACTATACAAAATTAAAAGCTACCTAAACTTATATATATAAAAAAAAGACTTAAGTGAAATAATGATGGAGCTGATGACATGATATTAGTGGCAAATTTTGTTTACCATTCTGACAATGACAAGAATGAGTGATAACAATTTTTTTGTTTTTATGTAAAAGGCAATAAAGATTTTTAGTGTGTAACAGTTTACGTAATAATATAATTAAATATTCTTTTTTTAAGTATACAATATCTTCAATTTACAAAGATAAGGACCATCCTCAAGGGCGATTACATGATTCCTTAAAAAATAAACTGTGTATATTCTTCAACCTTGAACTATTTATTAACCATCCTCTCCTGGAGACTCATTAGCGCAGCCAGGAGTCCGTAAGCAGCCGCGTGCTGACCTCTCGATTATAAGGCATCATGATCAACATTATAATCTACAGTGGGGCTGCTGCGGGCTGCTTAAGATTACAGTGGAGGCTTCCGGCACCCTCTCCTCTACACAGAACACTTGTTAGACTCTGTAAAACTCACAACACATCTAGAAATGGTATCTTATAAAAGAGCCCGGGTAATGGAGGGGTGTTCTGCCCTAACAAGTAACACTAACAAACAATTCACGAAGGTAATGTACAACACGTTACTCTCCGGTATAAAACGATGTGATGGAGCAACAGAGCCGAGGAGGAGGAAGAGGAGGAGAAGGAAGAAGAGGAAGAGGAGGGGGAGGAGGAGGAGGAGGGGAGGATGTTCCCCCAACACACTGAACTTCGTTACCACGTAGTCTGAAATGAAGAAGGAGAGCGTTAGTGGCAATTGAAACATAGGTCTACTATTAACCCATCCAGTACCAGGGCGCGTTTCCATATTCCTTCTGATGACTATTTGGTGACTTTATACATCTTTGGAAACTTGTGTGGGGATCAAAATAGTGAAGACTGTGTGGCCATTAATTCTTTGACGTCCATAGACCCTTTCTAATGACAATAAAATGGTCTAATCGTACCTAAAAATCAAGGTAAAAATGGGTAAAAATGCGTCCCAGTACTGAAGAGGTTAACTACCTTATAAATAGGAGTTGTGTTTGGTTGTGAACTATGTAGTGCATTCTGAATCGATGTATGAATGTCCAGGAGTCAATCTCTTACTGCGAGTTATTCCCTCTCTCTCTCTCTCTCTCTCTCTCTCTCTCTCTCTCTCTCTCTCTCTCTCTCTCTCTCTCTCTCTCTCTCTCTCTCTCTCTCTCTCACACACACACACACACACGACATACCCGCGCGAGTCACTTGGAAGCTTTGCGCACTAGATCAAGCTGACCTAAGCTGTGTGGATGTGAGGTCCAAGATAACAGAGTAGTGTTTGGTTCAGCTGAATGTTGCTTTGTGTTCTTAATGTTAATGTCACCACGATTACTTCCAATAATCTACAGTTGCTTTCTCTAATCTTTTACTTCCAGACTTCATTGGCATTAAAAAGAAAAAAAAGGCAACACAGTAAACAGGCAAAACTAATTGTCGAGGTTTACAGACTCACGTATCCTTCCAACAAACCATGTATCGCACGTATCGTTTCAATATTGTGACCATAGAAACATCAATCCCTCTATCTCTGAGTAGCAGCAGCAACAGCATTGGGCTCACCTGAGTGCCGGCATCTTGGCGATCAGGAAGGCGTACACAGTCACGTCCCCCTTGACTGGATACCTGTGGGTCTTGTCCAGCTCCATAAGGAGTGATCGGCCGACGGCTTCATTGAGTTTGGCGATCTCGTCCGTCCCGCGCAAGCCCGGCCGATCTAAGGGGTGAGAGAAAGGAAATACTCGCTATTAGACACCAAGTAATGCCACTAAAGCTACGAAGGAGCAAGTCTGGCTGGTAACTGGCTTGTCCACCCACCCACCCCTCACCGAGACAGGACACACCAAGGGGCGTGAGACTGGACGATGCGGACCAGCTCGTGCTGCCCACCCTTCCCCCATGGAAACTTCCCACCACCACCTTCAACATCAACTGGCTTCAGGGGAAGAAGGCTGTGGTTACCGAGGTGGAGCTCCAACACCACTTCCGAGCCCTCGTCGCTGGCCTCCCTCCATCCCTACATCTCTACACAGACGGCTCCAAGACAGGTGAATGTGTGGGTGCAAGTGTATGGTCGTGTGAATGTGCCCTCAGGTTCCGGCTGCCTACCCATACATCGGTTTTTTCTGCTGAAATTTTTGCTATTGACAAAGCCATAGATTATGCTTTAAATTCAATTCATAATTCAATTGTCATTTTTCGGACTCTATGTCAGCCCTTCAGGCAATAGAGTCCGGCCGCACGGATACAAATGAAATCCAGGGCAACATCATTAATAAGCTGAATTCATGTCATAAATCCTTCTCACTGGTTTGGGTGCCTGGACATTCCAATATACGCGGGAATGAACAGTCTGACATGCTAGCTCGGTCTGCTGCTGAGCTCGAGGGAGCGTGGAACCTCCGTCGGGATCTGCAGTCATGTCTCTCAGTTGTTAAATCATCAGCAAAACTCCTGTGGCAGAGTCACTGGGACAACCTCCACCTCCACACCACCAAACCTATCCTGGGCGAGTGGGCCTCCTCCAATCGCCCCACAAGGCGGGAGGAGGTGGTCCTCGCACGCCTCAGGATGGGCTGCACCCTCCCCACCCACATGCTCCCCTACATAGCCAACGCCTTCCCACCACAGTGTTCCAGCTGTAATGTCACTCTCTGTCGAGCACATCCTGCTTCACTGTGTGCGTTATCGTGAGGAGAGGCGGCCCTTGGCGGCGTATTGCCGGGGTCGCGGCCTCCCGCTAACGCAAACCACCCTCCTGGGTGATGAACACCCGGATGTGGTCGATAGACTGATGATTTACCTGACTGAGGCCAATTTAATCAGAGAGTTGTGATTTATGTGTATATATTATGTTATTTATTCTATATATTTATGTAAATAAAAGTATGAAAGTGTGTATGTTTCCAATTTTGCGTGATCTAATGTGAATGTTTTCCCTTCATGTATATATGCAATACGTAGTGATACTACGTAGCCACCCTGTGTGATTGTGATTTGTCCCTCCCTCCCCCATGCCCTGACAAAGGACAATAGTTTTGAGATAGGTATAGGATCCCTGTGTGAATGAAGCGTGCATGAGAATATGTGAAGTCACTTAATGTTAAGAATTAAAAAAAAAAAAAAAAAAAAAAAATAAAAAAAAAAAAAAAATAAATAAATGAAGCCATTAAAAAATATATGCTTTATTCTAAAACAAATATTTAAAAAAATGTAAAAAAATAAATAAATGGCCTAATACCCAAGACAGGGTGATGGCCATTATTAAATATATATATATAAAAAAAAGGGACACACACACACGTGGCATCAACGAGGCACACTCATCACACACTCACGCCAACAGGGATGCAAAGAGTATGTAGTGGCAAATGAAAATACTGTTGAAAAAAGATAACACACTAATGGAAATCAAATAAAAAATCAGTGACATCAACAAACAAAAACAGCAACAACTACTTTATTATTGGCACTGAGCTCAACCGTAAGTGAGTGAGTGATGCAAAACAATGAAGCAAAACTGATCATATGCTTTTCATCTCTTTATGTCTACTCAGGCCAGAACACTGATGCTGTTAGTCACACACTGAGCACACACCCAGGCGCTAGAGAACCAGGGAGTACCAAGAAGACTACTGGTGAAGGAAGGCAGGAAGAAAGGTGGTCGTCAGAAGTCGTCACTCCAGTCTCACCCCGCTTCGCTTGGTCATAATCTCAAAAAAATGGAGTGAGTGAAGGGTACTGAAGGAGCGAGGCGGGGAGAGTGGAGTAGCGACGAGGTTATTGAGGGTTAGTAACACAGGAACAATGGTAGCGAGGATTAGTCAAGCTTAAGGAGGCACGGAGGAAGTAAAAAAATAAAAAGAAAAAGTGGAAATCAAAGACACCATACAACAAATAAATACAATTCCTCTAGTCACTGTGTCGGGCCCTAGAAGCTTGTGGACTGGAGACAACACAAGCTGGATAGTGAGTGATTCATTGCTTTCCTTCTATGTATCAAATAGCGTTTACGTATCACAGGTCACATCAAGGACGTATGAAGGCTTATCATTTCATCTACAGCAAAACAAAACAAGCCACTCAAGAGTTTGTCCTGTGTAACATTGGAAATAATGAGGACACACAAATAAATGAATGATGAGTCGAAGTGTTGCGGGGTGAGATGGCCGCCCTGGCTGGCTGTGTGGCGGTGTGAGGGTCGCGGGGGGTGCAAGGGCGTGGCACAGAGGGAGGGGAAAGGTGTGGCACTCCCGGGCACTCACACCTGGCCCCCAAAGCGGCACTGTGCCAAAAGTGTCTTCTTTCACCTGAGTCACGGAAGATACGCCGCTACTCCTTACGAGAAAGTATGTCATTTAAAAGAAATGAATAGAAAAATCATCTTTAGAGTATATCAATATTATTATTATTATTATTATTATTATTATTATTATTATTATTATTATTATTATTATTATTATTATTATCATTATTATCATCATCATTATTACTGCTACTATTTACATGAATCGAGGCATAAATTGAAAGGAAACGGAGGAGCGGGTGTGAGCGACGCAGGGAAGTGTTCGTTTGTTACACAACAGGCAGCTTTGTAGGGCGCGGGGAAAAAAAAAAGAAAAAGAAAGTTAAATACAGTCTGTAGATGAAGCCACACGAGGGAAGGGACGCTCTGTGGGGAACACTGACACACTAACCAAGCTTTACCGAGGCCGGGGAAATGAAAAAGAACGCACAAACGAGCACGCCTTGAAGCAGAAACAGGCCTCGTGGGAAAAAAATAAGTAAAAGGTAAACACGTAATAATGAATTAATACCATGATCTTGAGGAAGTCATTCTGTCACCTCGGTGGTTTTGCCAGAATGTCAAGGAAAATTTATATTGTGAGTATCAAAGTCAAGAGTTCTTTCCGCGAGTCATTTGATGAACAATGATGGAAAAAAGTTCCTCCCGCGTGACCGTGAGTGACGCGCCCGCTGCCTGTCACGTGACGACTCGCGATGCCTTGGTGGAGTTTTTGATCCGGTGGCGCCGTGTTGTGTTTCTGTTCTGATCTAGTGAGCCCTTCAACACTTCTACCCATGATATCAAGCAGACAATTAGCGTATGCTGTAAATAATTCTGCAAACCCAAAGAATTACTAAAATTATAAGAAAATGTCAAGTGCATTGAAAAAGAAACCTTGCATTTGTTTATCTACTGTTATTGGCAATTCTCATTATATATATTCCGAATTTCAATGCATATGTGATCTGGGGCCATGAGGTATTCCAACCACGTCAATCATTACTATAGTCTCTATTCTAAAGTGGCTCGCGGGTTGTCAGATCTTGAGGAAAACCGTGAGTTACCCTTGTAATAAGTGCGTTGATAACAGAAAACAAGCATCATTCACATCAAATCAATAACGTTATCAATAAGCTACAATATGTTTTAAATCCAGGAGGCATTTTAGAGCAGACAAACTATTGCACTGTGATCGCCCCTCTGAATCAAGGCGCCAAAAACTGTGCGCTGTGCAGTGACTTAATACGCCACACAGGCGGTACTCACACTAATTGCTACCTACTAGCTACTGTACACTTGCTGCTTCAAGTCTAGCAAGTTTCTCTCTCTCTCTCTCTCTCTCTCTCTCTCTCTCTCTCTCTCTCTCTCTCTCTCTCTCTCTCTCTCTCTCTCTCTCTCTCTCTCACACAATGGGCTATTACTGACTCCTATTGATGCTTTTGGAAATGAACACATCAAATCAAAATACTAGACCAAATTTTGCATTTGCTCAGAAGGTCTAAGGAGACTAATGGCCATATTTGGTAAACAAAGGATGTCTTGTCAATATTTGCCACAAGATAGCAAGAGATGCAACATTTTAGCAGTGAGAAAGAGGCTGAAGACAGAGTGTGATTGAGTGCGTGAAAGAGAGTGTTGAGGTGGGATTGGGTGAGTTTGTTGTGTGTGAGATGTGTGGGCATGACAGGAAGGTCGTTGACTTTTCTGAGTGTATGGTGTGTAGGCTCAAGAGCGAGAATTTAGTTCTTTCTCTTGAGCACCGAGAATTGCGAGAGGAAATGAGAAAGCTAAGTGAGGGCGACAGGGTGGCTTGGCCCTCTGTCGGGAAGAGCAGAGTGGGGAAGAGGGAGCAGGCGAGCCAGACTGGGAAAGATAGTAGTCAGGATGGGCAGAGATGGCAGGTTGCGAGGGAAAGGAAAGTGGAGGCAGTTAGGGAGGATAGGACTAAACCTGTTGAGTGTGAAAATAGGTTCAGTTTGTTGGAGGGGGAGGGGGAGAGTGAGAGTGGAGTGAATGAGGTGGTTGTGGTAGTGAAAGGAAAGAGAAGGGGGTAGAGGAGAGGAGGAGGACGGTTGTGCTTAGCACACCTTAGGTGTGTGTGGTGGGTGACTCTCAGGTTAGGTACTTAGATAGCACTTTCTGTGGGAAAGACAGGGATAGGAGGACGAATGTGTGTATGGCTGGTGCAGGTGTGAAGGCAGTGAGTGAGGAGGTGCAGAAGAGAGTTGGGGGGATGGAGAGGGAGGGTGTAGTAGTTTTGCACGTAGGTGGGAACGATGTCAGAGCAGGTGGGTCGGAGGAGTTAGTGGCAAGATTTCGGGAAATGTTAGGCAAAATAAGGGAGAGTGGTAGGAGGTGTGTAGTGTCAGGAATCTTGCCTCGTCTGTATGTTAGCAGGGAATGGTTGTCTAGGGTCATTGGTGTGAATGATTGGGTAAAAGGGATGTGTAAGGATGTGGGTGTCAGCTTTGTGGATGTATGGGATAGGTTCTATGGGCAAAGGGATTTGTATGCTAGGGATGGTGTGCATCTGAGTAGGAAGGGTGTGGATGTCTGGAGGGGGGAGTTGGGATAGAGTGTAGGGGGTGAGGTAGCAAATGCATTCCAGAAGAAAGATGTTAGACATAAATTAGATAGGATAAACAGAGATAGTGAAAAGATTAGGAAAGATTTCCAGGTGCAAATAGGAGAGAATAAGATTAGGATTCCAAATAAGGAGACAGCATCTAGGAAGGTAGCAGGACTTAAATGTTTTTATGTAAGTGCCAGGAGTCTTAGGAACAAGAAGGACGAGTTATCTAGTTATATAGTTGAGGAGGACTTAGATGTTGTATGTGTCACAGAGGCATGGGTAAATGAGGAAAAGTTTAGGGAAAATAGGAAAGAATATGAAGTAGATGGATACATTATGTATTTACACCAGAGAATTGGTAGGATAGGTGGAGGAGTAGTTATTTATGTAAAAAAAATCCTTCATTTCCAGTCAGGTTAATGGTATTAAGGTAGATAACAGATTAGAGTCCTTATGGCTGGATGTTAGAGTAAACAAAAGTAAGGTTATTAGAGTAGGAGCTTTTTATAGGCCACCTAACCAGTCAGCAGATGTAGACAACCCTATGGTAGATGAGATAAATAGGGGGTGTACTAGTCAGACAATTATCTTAGGGGATTTTAATCTTAAGTCAGTAAACTGGGAGAGGATGGTAGGAGATGCTAATGAAAATAAGTTTATGGAAAGTTTTCAGGATAACTATTTAGTGCAGATGGTAGATAAACCTACTAGGGGGAGGAAGGTTTTAGACATAGTACTAACAAATATTGAGCATTGTTTAAAGGAAGTTGAGGTAGGAGAGACTTTAGCAAACAGTGACCATCATATAATTAGATTTATCATTAATTCCAGTAGGGATAATATAGTGAATAAGACTAGAGTCCCAAACTATCAGAAAGGCAATCATGGTAGGTTACATTAGTTATTAGGAAAGGTAAACTGGGAAGATAGTTTTGGAAATAAAACTGCACAGGAGATGTGGGATATTTTTAAGGTTGTAGTAAATGGCATAGTGATGCAGTGTATCTCTTACAAAGATATAAGGCAGAGAAACAGGAAGCCATTATGGTGGACTCACGAGATAGGTAGACAGATCAGAGAGAAGAAGAGGGCATACAGAGAGTTGCAGAAAAGTGGGGAAGATGTAGATTTGATTAGGTACAGACAGGTCAGGGATGATTTGAGTAAGGTTATAAAAAAAAGTAAAAGGCAGGCAGAGATAAAACTAGCTAGAGCTGGGAGTAAAGATCCCAAAAAATTATATAGTTATTACAAGGCCAGTGATAAAAGAAATAAGGATAGGATTGGACCATTCAGAAAAGATAGTGTTGTAGTGGATCAAAATGAAGACATAGTAGAATTATTGAATGAACAATTTTCTTCAGTATTTACTAGGGAAAGAATAGGAAATCCTGTTACAAACAGTGCGACGAGTAGTTTAAGAGCTTTAGAAAATATTGATATAAAACCGGGAATTATTAGGAAATTTATTCTTGAACTAGACGATAGGAAAGCTAGTGGTCCTGATGAGCTACATGCCAGAGCACTTAGGGAGGGTGTAGACAGTATTTCTGAAGCACTTAAGTTAATCTTTGAAAGATCACTTAGGTTTGCTGAGATACCTCAGGACTGGAAGTTAGCTAATGTTACACCAATATTTAAAAAAGGTAGGAAGGATGATGCGAATAATTATAGACCGATCAGTTTAACTAGTATAGTATGTAAGATACTAGAGAAAATCATTAAGGGTAGTATTTGGGAGCATTTAAATGAGAATAGATTAATTAGAGATACCCAACATGGCTTTAGATCAGGGAGGTCCTGTCTTACAAATTTGCTCGATTTCTTAGAATATATTACCAAGGAGTTAGATGATGGAAATAGCATAGATGTTATATATCTAGATTTTAGCAAGGCGTTTGATAAGGTACCGCATTGGAGGCTAGTGTACTAATTGAGACTACATGGGATAGGGGGTAGGTTAGTTGATTGGATTAGTGAATGGCTTTCTGATAGGAAACAGAGAGTAGTATTAAATGGGGCAATGTCTGAGTGGAAGGAAGTGGTTAGTGGGGTACCCCAAGGATCAGTGCTAGGACCTCTTCTTTTCTTGGTGTACATTAACGATTTAGATATAGGAATTAGTAGCAAAGTATCAAAGTTTGCAGATGATAATAAGATAGCATGTGCAGTACAGGGTGAAAAGGACAATTACAGAATACAACGAGACCTGGACAGGCTGATAGCATGGGCAGACAAGTGGCAGATGGAGTTTTATTCTAAAAGTGTCAGGTTATTTATGCATTTAGGTAAAGACAACACAAACTTTAACTATGAGATGGAGGGATGTTGGCTAGAGGCAATAGAGGAGGGAAAGGATTTAGGAGTAGTGATAGACAGGACTGTGAAATTTTCAAAGCAATGTTTAGAAGCAAGGAATAGGGCAAATAGGATCCTGGGTTTTATAAATAGAAATGTTAGTTATAAAAGTAAGGAAGTGGTGCGTAGCTTATATAATTCCTATGTTAGGCCCCATTTAGAGTATTGCATACAGGCCTGGTTACCCCATTATAGGCAGGATATCAGCATGTTAGAAGCAGTTCAGAGAAGAGCAACTAGGATGATACCAGCATTAAAGCGCCTGGAGTATAGAAACAGATTAAAGGAATTAAACATGTTTTCATTCGAGAGGAGATGTATAAGAGGGGATATGATAGAGTTATTTAAAATGTTCTCGGATACAAACTACATAGATGTGAGATCTTTCTTTACCTTAGAGGAGGGAAGTAGGACTAGAAATCATGGCAGGGAGATTAGAAAGCAAGGCTGCAGGTTAGAGATAAGAAAATATTTCTTTAGTCATAGGGTGGTAGACTTCTGGAATTCATTGCCAGAGAGGGTTGTAAATAGCACTAGTTTGACAATGTTTAAAAACAGATTAGATAACCACTTAAATTTATTAGATTTATAATTATGTATAGCCCTGCATGATAGTTTTTATAAGAAATTGACTATAGTTAAACAAGACATGATCATGGGCCCATGTATGGGGATCACAGATTGTAGAGGAATTCGCTGCAGGACTTAGCCCTGTTAATGGGCCAAATATTTAGAATTAATATATAATGTATTGTATACTTGTAAGTGTATCTTTAAGTACCGATGACGAGGTCGCTGTGCGACTGATACAGGATAACCTAGATGGGCCCTGGTGGCCCTTTGTTATCCTATTATTTATGTTATGTTATATGTTATGACAGTCAATCAAAGGAGAGAAGTTGATAAGATGAAAAGCTTTTGATTCCACCTAATCTAATAAAACGGTGAGTGCAACCACCCTATACATGTGAAGAATACTCTATACATGAGCAGATAAGACAGATAAGAGACCCTTGTACAGAGTTAGCAGTCAGGAGTGTGAGAAAAACTTGTGAAGGAGCCTCAGAATACCTAACTTCATAGAAGCTGTTTTAGCAAGAGATGAGATGTAAAGCTTCCAGTTTAGATTACAAGAAAAGGACAGACCAACCATGAATGATAAACTAAGCTATCGTTCATCTCCCCCTGAAGATAAACTAGCCTAATATCTTGTAGCCTAATCTAACCTAACTCCCCGTAAGGTAATTGTACTGTGAATATCTGCTCTGTTATTTTTCTTGTTATCAGGACACTCTCCAACACAAGATGCCAACAAACTATTATTATTATTATTATTATTATTATTATTATTATTATTATTATTATTATTATTATTATTATTATTATTATTATTACTATTAACTAATGGAACAATAAAAGAGGTCACACAAGGTACCTGTCATGACCTTACCTATTCTTGCTACCACTGCCTCTAAATTTCACCTGTTTTTATCCTAGATTTGTTCTTATTATTTCCTTCTTTATTACCATTTGACACCAGAATATTGCAAAAATTAGCAAAAGTAGAAGATTCAAGGAAAAATATAAGCTGTGATAATTTTTTTAATCTCTCTCTCTCTCTCTCTCTCTCTCTCTCTCTCTCTCTCTCTCTCTCTCTCTCTCTCTCTCTCTCTCTCTCTCTCTCTCTCTCTCTCTCTCTCTCTCTCTCTCTCAGGGACATTAAGTTACAATCATGAAGTTTGTGGTGGAGCCTGTGAGCAAGGATTGAGGATGGCTAGGCAGGCTGGGTGGTCTCCACAGCCAGCCTGATAGTATCCACACCACTCCACTCTTCCTATTTCCACCAAGGAGGCAGTGCACCACATCTCATGCTGGTAAGGTCGTGTGTGTGTGTATTTACCTAGTTGTAGTTTTACAGGGCCTGGGCTTTATGCTCGTGTGGCCCCGTCTCCATATCTACACCTATCCAATCTTACTTTAAAAGTATGCACACTCGTTGCAGACACTACTTCTTCATTTAAACTGTTTCACGTCTCAATACATCTTTGCGGAAACTATATTTTTAACATCTCTCAGACATCTTCCTTTTCTCAGCTTTTTACTATGCGATCTTGTGCTTCGGATGTCATATTCTTCTCTCAGGATCAGTTTCTCATTATCCACTTGGTCCATTCCGTTGATCAATTTATGAACTTGTATCAGGTCTCCTCTCTCCTTCTTTGTTCCTTTAGTCTCTCCTCATATGTCATCCCTTCAAATTCTGGAATCATCCTTGTAGCCATTTTTTGTAGTCTCTCCAATTTCCTTATGTGTTTCTTTTTATGAGGGGTCCACACTACTCCTGCATATTCCAATTTGGGTCTTATTATAGTACTTATCAATTTCATCATTTCTTTGTCCATGTAGTGAAATGCTATTCCAATATTCCTTAGCAAATTATATGTTTCTCTAAAAATTTTATCAATATGGCTTACTGGTTGATTGTTTTCTTCCATCGTCACTCCTAAGTTCTTTTCCTTTTAACTTTCTCCAGTTCTACTCCATCTCCCATCTTATAGATTCCCACAGGTCGTCTTTCACTCTTTCCCATTTCCATGACATGGCTTTTGTTCACATTGAATTCCATTTCCCACTTTTACTCCATTCCCAGATCTTAATTAGGTCTTCTTGCAGTATTTCACAATCCTCTTTTTGCTTTATAACTCTGCACAGTTTCGTATCATCTGCAAACAAATTTATGTAGCTGTTCACTCCTTCTGGCATGTCGTTAATATAAATGAGGAAAAGTATTGGTGCCAATACTGACCCCTGTGGCACTACGCTTTCTACTGTTCTCCACTTGGACTTCATATCTTTAACTACTGTCCTTATTTCTCTCACACTAAAAATAATCTTCTATCCATCTCAATGTGCTTCCTTTTAAGCCACCCTTCTCCTCTAACTTCCATAGTAATCTTGCATGTGGCACTTTGTCAAACGCCTTTTTTAAATCCAAATAAATACAGTCAACCCATCCCTCTCTCTCTTGTACTCTATCAACTATTCTAGAATAGAAACTCAATGAATTAGTTACACACGACCGTCTTTTCTAAAACCAAATTGGCTATTTGATATCAATTTGTTGTCTTCAAGGAACTCAATCCATTGTTTCTTTATTATTCTTTCACACATCTTGCATATTACACTAGTTAGTGATACCAGTCTGTAATTTAAAGGTTCTTCCTTCCTTCTGCTCTTGTATATGGGAACCACCTCAGCTCTTTTCCATTCTACTGGTACTGTTCCATTTTCTATTGAGCATTTTATGATGTTGTATATAGGACTTGCTAGTTCTTCCCTACATTCTTTCAGTATTTTGCCTGCCTGAGACTTCATCTGGTCCCATTGCCTTCTCTTCATCCAGTTCCTTCATTAACTCTTTTATTTCAAGCTTGGTTACTTTAATCTCTTTCATATAGATTGTCTCTCCATTACCCTGTGGCCTCTCAAATTTGGATTCCTTAGTAAAAACCTCCTGGAATTTATTATTTAATAGTTCTGCCATACTTTTGGGTCTTCCACCATCCCGTTCTCTCCTTTTAACCTTTCTATTGTTTCTCTTTGCCAAATTTTTCCATTTATGAATCTATAGAACAATTTTGGTTGCTCCTTACATTTTTCGACAATGTCCTTTTCGAAGTTCTTTTCCTCTTCCTTCCTCACCTTAACATATTCATTTCTCACTGCCTTGAAGTTTTCCTTATTTGCTGGATTTCTATTTCTCCTCCACCTTTTCCATGCTCCATCTCTTTTCTCCTTTGCCCTAGCACACCTTGCATTAAACCAATCTTTCTTTCCTTCTTCTTGAGGTCTATATTTTGGGACATATTCCCTGACTCCTGTTTTGTATATTTCCAAAAATAAGTTATATTTCTCTTGCATCATCTCTGAGTTTTCCATCTCCTCCCAGTTTACGTTTTAAAATAGTTCTTGAGATTCTCAATATCAGCCTTTCTGTAATTTAATCGGTCTCCTTTGTATGAATCGCCTCTATCTTCCTTTCCCTCTTCTATATCTATTTCTAATATTACATGGTCACTCTTTCCCAATGGGCACTTATATCTTATATCATCATTCATTTGTATACCCCTTGTAAAAACTAGGTCCAATCTTGCCGGCTCGTCGTTTCCTCTGAATCTTGTGCATTCCTTTACTCTCTGGTCCATCATATTGTCTATCATTAGGTTCAAGAATCTTTCTCCCAGGCTTCTTCCCCCATACCACTTTCATAATTTTCCCAGTCCACTTCTTTACAGTTGAAATCTCCTACTAATATAACTTTTTTCCTTTAACAATTGTCGTTAGACTCCTTATTGTGTCATCTATCATGTCTTTATATTCTTGATTGATCCATGAATTTGTTTTTTGGTGGCACATATGTTACAATGATTGTTAACTCTTTTTTATTAATATGCATCTTAACATACAATACTTCTGCTTTTCCTTCCCCACATTCCACTTGGTTTATCACTATCTCCTTCCTTAACATAATCATGACTCCTCCTCCTCCTTTACCCACTCTGTCTCTTCTCCATACATTATACCTATTATCCAAATCTATTATGATTGCCTCATTTAGTTTTGTTTCAGCCAGGCATACAATATCTGGATTTTCTTTATTTATGTAATCTCTTAATTCTAGTTTACTTCATAAAACCCCGTCTATGTTCGTATACATCATTTTTAGTCTTTTGCCTTTATAATTTTTAGTTAAACTTGTTCCATTTTTTTCTCTTCCTTCACGGTTATATACCATTTCCTTATCCTGTCTCCTAGAATTCTCCAAAAAAATGCCTTCTTTTCTTCTTCTGACCTTTCATTATTCTTTTCCTTACTGCTGCTGCCAGTTCATTGTATCTCTTCCTTTCTTCCTCATTTCTATTTTTCTTTATATAGATACCCTTGCAGCCTTCTGTTTCTCTAAGTTTTGTTGTTCTATATAATATTTCTTCTGTTGCTGCTTGTGATTTTAGTAGTATTTTAATTGGTCTCGTCTTTCCTTCTTGATATGGTCTCATTCTGTTTATTTCTTCTACTTCCTCTTCCAAGTTCTGCCTATCTTCGTCGTTTAGATTCTTCAGTAGGTCTTTGACTGATTTCATTTCTTCTTTTTCTCTTTTTGGCCTATATTTTATATTTTTTTCTTTTATTCCAAATACGACTGCACTCTTCTTTTTTTTTGCAATTTCTCTAACTAGATTTTCTTTTGTCTTGAGGACTCCTATCATTTTGTTTGTCATATTTTCTTCTTTTTCTTTAAGTTGTTCTTGAATCACCTCCTGAAAATCAGCCTTATCTTTCTTATCTTGGACTCTCCATGCTTGTACTTCTTTTTTAATCACGTTCTGTACTCTTTCCTCTTCCTTGTTCACTAGATCATTCAGCTTCTCTTTTTCTTTCTCGGCTTTACCGAGTCCTTCTTCCATCTGCTTTTTGTTGTTAGCTACTTCCTTTTTTAGTTCTTCGTTTTCCGCTCTTAGCCTAGCTTCGTTTTCTTCCACTTTTTTTTTTATCCTTTCTCTCAGTTTTATAAACTCTTTTTCTTGTTCTTCATTCATTCTCTTTCATTTCCATATTCTCCTTTATCAATTTATCTAGTTTATGTTCAATATTTAACCCATATTCTCCTTTATCAATTTATCTAGTTTATGTTCAATATTTAACACTCTTTTAAGTAGTGAAGTATTCGTCGTATTGAAGCCTTCGAATACACACGCGTGCGCTCGTGTGTGTGTGTGTACAATTTTGCATCGTCTGCAAATAGGCTCACATAACTGGACACCCCATCCACCATGTCATTTATGTAGACTGCGAACATTACTGGTGCCAACACTGATCCCTGTGGAACTCCACTCTCCACCAATCCCCATTCTGATGGTCTGTCCTTAATTATTGTTCTCATTTCTCTTCCTACCAAAAAGTCTTCCATCCATTTTAGTAAACTGCCATGCACTCCTCCTACCATTTCAAGTTTCCAGATCAGTCTCTGGTGTGGTACCTTATCAAAGGCCTTTTTTAAATCCAGATATATTCCATCAGCCCAACCATCTCTTTCCTGTATTACATCTATCACCCTCGAATAGTAACATATCAGGTTTGTCGTGCATGAACGCCCTTTCCTAAAACCAAATTGACACTCACAAAGTATGTCATTTTTCTCCAAGAAGTCTGTCCATCTAGTCTTCACCACCCTCTCACACATCTTAGCTACCACACTTGTAAGTGACACTGGTCTATAGTTTGTGTGTGTGTGTGTGTGTGTGTGTGTGTGCAGTGAAATAGTTCATGAAATTTTGTAATGAAGGAAATATGCAAGATGTACAGACTTTGTGTCTGTGAAAGATGAGTGTGATCAATCTGTGTGTTATTGATTTCTTTGTGGAGGCATCTCTGTTTGAGGAGGAAGGAAAGATGAGTGGCTGACTTGTATTTATTTGTTAGGCATTGGTGAGTGCAGTTTGTGTGTGTTTGTGAGTGGTGGTGCTTGTATGTGTAAGGAGGGATGAATGCCTGAGTTGCACGTGTTCCCTGGGTGTTGGTGAGTGCAGTAAGGGTTTGTGTTTCCCCGACAGGACGTGCTGCATTGGTGGAGTGACGTTGAGGAAGCCCTCTTTGTATCCCCGCCCAGCTCCTTATTGAACACATGAAGGTGCTCCAGAGTTTCAAGAAGGGAGTGGCACACACACTTTGCTGCACTCCAAGTAAGGCAAACAAGTTGTGAAGTAGTAGTTATTTTGACATTGTTGCAAATAGTGTAACTTTGCTTGGCTGGGTTTTGATATACCTTCCTGTACCATAAATGTGATTACAAGTGAACAGTTTTAATAATTTCAGATTGATAAGATGACATGAAGGTAAATGATTGCTAAACATTAACTTTTGTTGACTCCTTTCTTTTTGTTGCAGGCTTTTGGAGGTCCACCGGCACACTGCACACTGTTTTCATAAATGTGTGTGCAGAGTGCAAGACAGAGAGGGGCAAGGATGGAGGATGCATCAACATTCACAGCATCATACTTTCTTTTTTGCGGAAAGTAGTTCACACAGTTTTGACTGAAAGATTATGTCATCATTCATATTGACAGATTTCATGACTTAACATTGTGCATCAAATCACTTCATTACATGTCAGCGTATATTTAGCTACAAGGAGTAATTGTTTATGAAATTTGCAATGTATAAAATTGACTTATAAGAGATCTTGCATTATGAAGATTTGTTTAAAGGGCTTTCTTTATTAGCATGATCTAGTTGCATCATTCTTAACAGTCCACATTTTACAGACATGAACCATTGTCCATTGCACTTCCTGTAGGTGGAATTTCAGTTAACACTGCAAGTTGTGTGTGTGTGTAGCTTTGTGGCAAGTGTGCCAGTCATTCCTTGATGTCACTGTCTTTCATGTAGGGAAAAAATGTGTGTAATTAGGTCTACATACATTTTTGAATAAGAAGACTGTTTAGATAGTAAGCTTGTCACCTTTCTAGAGCTTTGCTGTCACTGTTCTGTGCAGGATTTCAGGGGCCATATTCTACAAACTGTCATAACTAATGACATGATCGCATTGAGACAAAATAGTGCATTTTAGACACAAGTCCCTCTATGACAGGCTCTAACCTTTAGACTTGTGCCAAGTGCCAAGACAGGGTTCACCTTTTTGTAGTGCTCCCAACTGCTGCCTTAAAACTCTTGTCAACATGGTGGGAAACTTGGCTGTATGTACCATAGTATGATTCCTGACAGTTTTTATTATTGATTAATGACAAATATTCTTAATGATGACTAACTAGTTTCCCCAAATTCAAACTAACTTTGCCCTGCATGGTCTGCATGTGTCATGTGTAATCTTCTCCTGTTTGTCATGTTTCTTTTGTTTGGATACAGTCTAACTATTCCCAAAGTAGTAATATATCAAAATTATTTAAATTGTAGAAAATCATGTCAAGGAGTTATTTCTTTATATATAAAGTTGACAAGTGATGAGCCCAAAGACCAACAGTGGGGTGACAGTCAGGCATTCAGGGAGACCTGAGGCCAACTGTGTAGAATGCGGCCTCAGTATGATGGATGGTCTGTGTTTTTATATTTGTGGTGACAATATAGTGTTACAAGGGACACCATGCTGTTTTGAGAGCAATGCCATTGTGAAATGCTTTAGAAACCATTTTACAAAGTTGATAGTTTCTCTTAGACCTTTCCAATAAAAATGGTCTCAAGATATTTTTATAACTAGTAGCTACTAACAAGACTTATGTAATGAAATGCTCTCAAAATACTATTATGTTCTTATATTCATTTTCTTGTTATATTAGACAAATATATATGGATGGCAAAGATAGGTGGAATATATGGATGGCAAAGATAGGTGGAATGAGGTAGACCTGTTCATACATGGACTGCTGGCATGTATGTGCAGGCCTCTTGGTCTGTATTGCAACTTTCGACGTTTTGTTTCTCTAATACTTTTGAAATAATTGTGTAAGTGGAAAATATTTCCAGAGTAATGAAGTACTTGAAAAAAATTTCTAATGTTGAATGTTGGATAAAGTTGAATGTTGGATAAATTATTGTAAGTCAAAGTTCTGCTATTCCTTTTCTAAGTTAAGTACTTGAAAAAAATGTCTTAAGTTGAATGTTGGATAAATTATTGTAAGTCAAAGTTCTGCTATTCCTTTTCTAAGTTGAAAATTTTTGTAGAGTTTTCACAGATTTTGCATAGAAATATGTTGATTGTAAAAGTTTATTCTTGTGTTTCTCGTGTTGATTATATAATATTCTCATGTTGATTGTAAAATTTATTCTAAGTTGAAAATTTTGGTAGAGTTTTCAGGTTTCTGTGCACAAAAATGTTTCTCGTGTTTGTAAAATTTTTTTCTGTCCACAAAAATGTTTCTTGTAAAAATTTTTTCTAAAATTTTTTTCTAAGTTGAAAATTTTTGGAGAGTTTTCATTTCTTTGCACAAAAATGTTCTTGTGTTGATTATATAATATTCTCATGTTGATTGTAAAAATTTATTCTAAGTTGAAAATTTTTGTAGAGTTTTCAGGTTTCTGTGCACAAAAATGTTGATTGTTGAATAAAAGTTTAGGAAGGGAGACTCTTCATTGTATTTTTAACCCAAATACACACGTGCGTTTTCTCCGGAGACTCTTCGGAGTATTTATGACTTAGCACAGTTTTTTGGGGCATTTTGGGGCAGGTTTTAGGGATTTTCAGTTTTTGGGGCATTTTTGGCCAGTTTTTAGGAATTTTTCTGGCCATTCTTGCATTTTTAGGAATTTTTTGGGCAGTTTTTAGAGTTTTCACTATCTTTTTAGGGCTAGCTTTTCAAGCAAACATTTTTTACTACCATTGTAATGGAACTGCTATTTATATTGTAATGGAATTTGGGTCAACTGAGATCTACAGGTTTTTTTTTTTTTTTTTAATATGTACATAGATTTTTCTTTAATTTCTACAATGATCTCACAGCTCTCACTTGAAAAGCTTTTGTGGGGCTAAATTGGTCAGGTAAAACTTCAATACGAGGTTAGGTAAGGCTCCAGGGTTGGATTAGGTGTGTTCATAAGTACTAAAAAAAGAATGATCAAGAAAAGTGTGTACATCAGTTCAAATCATGATTTATTATTAGTAGCAACACCAGCTATGTGGGTACATCACAGAACATGCAAGGAATAGCATTACACTTGTGTGGGTACATTCACATCACATCAGATAGAAGGGATAATAATATTACAAGAGTGATTAGCAACATGTATTGGTTTGATTAGATAAAGTAAGGAATAGTATTACACTTGTGGTGGATACATACACATCAGATAGAAGTGATACTATTACAAGAGTGATGGCAACATGTATTGGTTAGGTTAGATAAAGCGAGGTAGTTGTTCCCTCCAGCACCACGTTGTTAGGTTAGAGCTGGTGCCAGGCAGGGTCCAGTTCCTCCGTGGAAGATGCAGCGAGAACCTGAGTCCTCCAGTGATAGAGGAGCCAGTTTCCTGCCGCAGGTTGTTACGACACGCTGGTTTGGATAATGCGAGGTAGTCGTTCTTCCCTCCAGCACCACGTTGTCAGGTTAGAGCTGGTGCCAGGCAGGGTCCAGTTCCTCCGTGGAAGATGCAGCGAGAATCTGAGTCCTCCAGTGATAGAGGAGCCAGTTTCCTGCCGCAGGTTACGACACGATGCCGATGGTTTGGTTCTCCCTTAAGTAGTGGCAGGACCTGTAAAATGTAATTATGCTTTTACACTAATCATGAACAACCTTGTCCTCAACTGTAGGACAAGTGTGGGGTGGTGTGGTGTGATGTGCCCTGTTAAATGTTTAGTGCCTGCCATTTATCCACCACCGAACACACATGGAACACTAATTTGTAATAATTATCTCAACCTCACTTTCTTTAAATCCCCGCATTCCTTATTCTGTGACGATTACAAACCTTACAAGTTTTGCTTCCATCACCCTCGTTACATTACCTTTAACACCTATTCATGGTAACTTACGCCTCCAATGAAGGAGTTAAAACGGCCTGTGCCGGACCACACGCCTCCGCGGCGTGCGTCCTCTTCTGAAGAGGACGGACGACCTGGAGATGGACTGCTATCACATGGACACGGATGAGGATACCGAGGCTTCTCAGACGCTTGGGCGCGTACAGATCTCTAGACAACCGGTGTGGCTAAGGAGTTCCTCGGGTGGAACCGATGTGATTCTACCAAGTTGGAAGTGCGCAGATGTAGGGACGTCGGTGCCAGACATGCGCCGAGACGTGTTCCATCTCTTGCACGAAGCCCCGAGACTTGTTTGTCCCATGTTTAGGGGGCGGCCGGTATGACTTCGTTGTTGTATACACTGCTGCAACAAAGTTATCAGTTATAAATCAGCCTTAAAGAAATATCCTTCACCTGCTGTGTTAAGGTCATTCTTCATGACAAATCTAAAGCTTTCTGACACACGGATAAATGGAACAGTATAATAATCGAATGACCCGAGACTAAATTAAATGCAACTGCGTATATTACTAAAAGGACTAAACATTTGCACCACAACACGCCGAAACTTAATACTTTATTGTTCCTGCACTTACTGCACCAGATCGTGACACTCATGGATATCCCACTAACCCAAAACCCTACCTGGTGTTACCCAACCTGGTGCACGGACTCCCAACCACCTCTATTTACCCGAGGATCAAATTCACCTCAAACCACCTGTTCGGCACTAGGCGTTTCCTCCCTACACTTTCCTCTGGTGAAAATCCATATGCGAGCCGGTTTTTTGCCATATTCTTACTATCACAATCTTACAATAACACTAATGTAACATACCTGGTGAAAGGACGGATTACGGCCTGGGTAAGCTCTGAATGTAAAGGTAGCTTAGTAATCGCAGACTGCAAATCTCACTGATATTCAGGCTCACTCCACCTCGAGTAGGAATGAAGCTGTTACGTGGCGGCGATACACAAGTCACGCGTTCGAAACTGATAACGAATCAAAGTGTAAAGTCTAAAACGCTTCAGGTAGCATTATCTACCGTTTGGATCAAATACCACACACCGTACTATATGGTAAACTACGGACATTTATGTACAAACCAAATCTTACACCATGAGACAAGAGGAAAATATTGGAAACCAACGAAATAATCCGACAACTATAAAGGTTCGTGGAGCTTTGCCTATATCTGCGCCACCGCTCGGTGAGGAGAGGTCGAGATACACTAATGACACGGTATGAGCCACTCGAACCACCCTGCAGCCAAGCTAACAATAAACACCCCCCTGTCGTGACACGGCTTCACCAAGGAGTTGCGAGTTCAACTAAGATGTTACGAGGCGCTTTCCTTTAATACAACAACGCGTTACTTAAATACTGAATTAACTTCCAATACTGATTAACCGTTACGAAACCGCAAACTGATCTTAAATACACTATAAACAAATAGTTCCACGAAATGTCAGGCAACACTTCCTATCCTCAAACAGCACGGAACTTTAAAATACTCCTGTTCATGAGAAACAGGTATAGGTCCTTCACTACACGCGCACGCACGCACACACACACACACACACACACACACACACACACACACACCAACGTCACCACCTCTATACCGTGTCTAACATACCTTCCCGGCTTATAACAACAACGCCACAAGCAACACCAGACCAACACACAAACTATGACCAAACTGGTGACAGGACACTGGACTTACACACTTCTTGGCGCACACACGTCTTATCTGCACAGCGTCTACAGGAAATCGTTCTCTTGTGCCTCGTTGCTTTCCGCTTCACCTCCTCCTTCCCCTCCTCCCCCCTCGCTTGTTAGCAATAAAGATACTTAATAACTAATTAACTAGTCCCGGTGAGCATCGTTCTATATAAGCATTGTTATTATCATTATTATCATTATCATTATTATTATTGTTATTATTATTATCATAGTTATTGTTATTGTTATTATTATCGTTTATCATTATGACATTATCATTATTAACATGATTATCACTACTGCTATTGTTATTATTGATATTATTATTATTATCATTATTATTATTATTATTATTATTATTATTATTATTATTATTATTATTATTATTATTATTATTATTATTATTATTATTATTATTATTATTATTATTATTATTATTATTATTATTATTATTATTATTATTATTATTATTATTATTATTATTATTATTATTATTATTATTATTATTATTATTATTATTATTATTATTATTATTATTATTATTATTATTTTTATAGTTATTATTATTATCGTTAACATTATAGCATTATGCACATTATTATTATTATCATTATCATTATTATCATCATCATTGTGAGGACATGGCACGTAGCTACTGTACATAATATTTCCAGTTGTCACATTACTGAAATGTCAAGACACATAATCCTTTAACCAGCCAATCCAACGTATCAACATTTTCCTGTACTAATTATGAAGCATGTAGGCCTACACGAATGACGCGTAAATAATATTACCAATGTTCATAATACTGAAATGAGGAAGTGATAGTTTGAACAGTTTGTTTCAGCGAGGCCGGGATGCCACCTGCCGTCTGCCACCTGCCACCTGGGTCCTGCCACCAGTGTTAATGAACACAGACACACATCTAATTATTCCTCACACAATTTCATGATGTACTTTTAAACAACTGTGTTTTTGACCAGACAATTTCACGTCCTCGCTGTATTCACTATTCACCTCACGATCATTTCATTAAGGGAGCACCTTCCACGTTTGGGAAGCACTGGTGACTGGTGACTGGTGACAAGCTCTTGTCTTCCACTCGTCCAGTGCACAAGCAGTGAGTGACAGTCACACAGAAAGCGTTTGTTGGCGCCCAGCAGTGTTTCACTAGATCTCAAGCGGCAATGGCCAAGTTAGAGTTACTATCTGAAGTGGAAGCGACGCCTTTCAACAATGATAACAACAACAACAACAATGCATGTATGAGTGCATTTTGTATGTATTGTGCAATTATAACACACACACACACACACACACACACACACACACACACACACACACACACGGGCAGATATCCACGCGTAGGTTCGAATCCCAACACATAACCGCTTTATTACTATGCCATTTGTCGAGCGGTTTAAAATTACCTACGTCATCATCATGATATCCAGGTTGTAGGTGGAGGTGTAATTGCCTCACACCAAAGATGCGCTTGGGTGGTGATATGGGTATCTCTATAAATAAAATTGCCTGCACCACTAATGGGTGAAAGCTGAACAGCGCTTCCCATACATACTCTTCAAGTATACTTAAAGGCGCTATAGGCCTTAACATAGAAAAAAAGGAAAAAAAAAAAAATATATAACTAAATATTTAATAGAGTCGTTGGAGGGTGGGTGAATGGTGTGGTGGGTTAGGGCGAGTTGTGTAATGACGCTCATTAGGTATTATTCTTTCTGTTCTCTATATTCTGTTCTACTGCCGATGTTAGCCAAAGGCAACAATACCACTAAATGATTCTTGAGACGAATATATATATATATATATATATATATATATATATATATATATATATATATATATATATATATATATATATATATATATATATATATATATATATATATATATATATATATATATATATATATATATATATATATATATATATATATATATATATATATATATATATATATATATATATATATATATATATATATATATATATATATATATATATATATATATATATATATATATATATATATATATATATATATATATATATATATATATATATATATATATATATATATATATATATATATATATATATATATATATATATATATATATATATATATATATATATATATAAAGATATATACATGCAAATTTCATATATAAGACGCATATCAGTGTATACAGAAAAAAAAAGATAGAATCGTAAAAATAGGGCAATCATAATCATCGTCCTGAGGACGATTATATCATCATTATATCAGAGCCATAACTGTGACTCGTATGTTGAAACGCTTTGTTCTGTCTTAAGGACTAATTTCCGAGTTGAAAAGTCTTTTTCATACGAATGGTATTCTCATTGACGAGGAACCCTTAGCAAACTATCACTCGTCATGAAATATCCTAGAAAATGCTCCACTGCAACCCGCGATAAGTCATTAATATGTAAGACACCTATTAATAATTGAGTATGCCATCCTAAAACGAATCACTACCTCGAAACTTGGTGATACAATAATCTACTTTCGGTCATGTTTTATTAATTATAAAAGGCCAAAACTACCGTAATCCAGCTCGTGAGTGTTTGATTCTAAAGATAATTCATGGTATGATAGCTTTATCGATTGCGTAAGTCATTATATGTATTAACATGGAAAAAATGGTGGAATTTGATGACGTAGAATTTCAATCTACTTCTATATATAGGTTAATTCAGATTTTGTAAGAAGCTCTCAGTTCTTAATCTTGCCCACCGACATGACGTTATGATTGATAAGATTTCTGTTACATATTTTTTAATAAATCTTAGTAAGACTAAAGTTATCTGAAACACAAGATAGTTTATAGTTTAGGGCTGATATACAATCTACTACAAGCATGTTCGCACTCAAGTCACTGTCTGCTCATGGTTCCCATTGATGGTATGCGATTAATAATAATAATAATAATAAAAAAAAGAGGGTAATTATCTTTTGTGTGGGTGTGCGCACGCGGACGTCACCGATAAATATTTAGTGATGCGTCCCCTTCATCAGACTTCAATTAGATTTATCATGTGGCTAATAGGTAATTAACATTATAATCGCGAGTCGCGACTGCAGCTTTCTTACCACACTGCTTGTGTAAGTATTTTTTTGGGCCTCTCTCTTTTTTTCCTCTCTCACTTTTCATTTTAGTTTTGCGTATGTTCGCCTGTAACGTTTGCAACTAATTTTTCCGTGTCTTCTTTCTTTTTTGTGGCTAGCCATGTTTCTCTCTCTCTCTCTCTCTCTCTCTCTCTCTCTCTCTCTCTCTCTCTCTCGCCTGAACTGCCTCCCATTTGTTGCTAAGTCAACCATATATACTACTTCCACCTGATGCCACCATAGTACGCTGGTGTCACTACCTCAAACTCGGAGGCACTGAGAGGACACTTTATTTTTTGCCTTATGAATGATTTTTTTTTTTAGCTAAGATTCACATTTATTTACACTATACAAATTAATATATATGAGGTAAGCAATATAGTGTGTTGATTATGTGTAAGATCAGCCGTTAAAAGGGCATAAATAATTTGCTAAAAACTTTTCTTTGTTTAGAATTTCTGCTGATTAAATATGATAATGGCGTGGGGTGGCATTATGGAACAGCTTGTATGGACATCTATAGACACCTGTGATATTGCAGAAAAGTATGGGATAGCATAGCAGTGCAAGGTTTCAAATGTACTGGAATCTTTCCATTAGGCAGAGGTCGCAAAGGTCTAAAAACATGTGTTTTAACTTAGTCTCCATACAAGGAGGCATTAAAGATCTCATTAGAAAAAAATTGCAGTTGAACAGAAGAAAGCAGTTACCCAAGAAACAACATCCAAAGGCAAACGTAAGAAGAAGCACGCATCAGCAAACAGCATGGAATCAAGCAAACCTATAAAGAAAGGAAAGGTTTTGGTAGAGAAAAGATCCGAAAAGTAAACAAGAATCTTTTCTCAAAAGGCCAGAAAGCTCATGATGACACTTCTAGTCAGGAAGAACAGAGTAGGTCTACTATTCTGTCTTCTGGAGGGATAGACTCATATTTTGTGTACCTAGTAATTGTGAAAAAAAATTTCGTTTGTGACCTTTGTTCTTAAAACCTATATTTTCATGGTAAATTTTTTATTTTTGTATTCACAAAAAGGAATGTTATTATTAGCTAATATCTCAACTGTTTCATACTATTACCCAAGATGCGAAGACCTACATTTTGAAATACTATTGAATCAACATTTGTGGCACTTATATGGTTTTACTTATATCTATAAATATGCTTCTGTTATAAGAATAAACTTGAGAGTTATTGATGCAATTTTTACCTTCAAAATTGGTGTTTTTGCCTGAAAAAAAGGTCCATATTAACACTTTCTCCCCTAATAATAACAATAGTCTTGGTTGGTAACACTTTTAAAGTCTATCACGAGAAGACTGCACTTGGCATGGCTGGTGACTTATCTAATATATCCCGCCCTAATTTATCAAATAGCGAGGGTGGGAAAAAAAAGTTAAGGGGAGAGAGGGTGTAAAGGGAGGAGTAAAAGAGATGAAGATTCCAAGACAAGGTGAGAGAAGGAGCAAAGAGAGGAAAGGAAAAAAAAGAGAAAGAGAAAGAGAGAGAGAGAGAGAGAGAGAGAGAGAGAGAGAGAGAGAGAGAGAGAGAGCTTTGTCCTCCGTTTTAAGTCTTCCGTTTTTTTTTTTTACTCCCACTTTTTCTTGCACTGATTGACGCTTACATACAGAAGTGAGAGTAAGCAAAGGTAAAATTGAAATCAGTAAAGAAGATACGGGAGATAACTTAAACAGTTAGTATTGGTTGTAGAGATGCACGGACACGAAAATAGACGAAAGGAAAAGAAAAAAGAAAGAAAAAAAAAAACGAGCACTAATAGAAAATAGGATAAAGAAAAATGAAATTAATGAAGTGAAGAAAACGGAAAGAGAAATTCGAGAAAACCAATTAAGAATTTTAGAGTAGAGATGGACAGACGTCACTCTTAGTCTGTGTTTTTCTGTTTGTTATTGCCATTGTCCATCTTTGTTCAAGTGTTCACGCCGTTTGTCTGGCTGTTTGTCCGTGCCGTTAATATGTTCGTTGCCACTGTCAGGTGTGAGTATAAAGTGTAGCCTGGGCTACGAAGCTACAAAGCTTCAAAGCTCCAAGGCTCCTGTTAATTCAAGGCTCCAGTTAAGGCACCAAGACTCCTGTTAATCCAAGGTTCCAGTTAAGGCATCAAGGCTCCTGTTAATCCAAAGCTCCAAGACTTCTGTAAATCCAGTTAATCCAAGGGTCCAGTGAAGGCACCAAGGCCCCAATTAATCCAGTGCTCTAAGACTCCAGTTAAGGCACCAAGGCTCCTGTAAATCCAAGGCTTCAGTTAAAGCACCAAGGCTGCAGTTCATGCAAGGCTCCAAGGCTCCAGTTAATGCAAGGTTCCAAGGTTCCAGTTAAAGCACCAAGGCTCCAGTTTATCCAAGGCTCTAGTTAAAGCACCAAGGCTCCTTTTCAACCAAGGTTCCAGTTAAGACACCAAGACTCCAGTTAATCCAAGGATCCAAGGCTCCAGTTAAGGTACCAAGGGTCCTGTTAATCCAAGGTTCCAGTTAAGGCGTCAAGGATCCTTCTAAACCAAGGCTCCAATAAGCGTTAAATTCCATTTCCCATTTCTTGCTTCACTCGTGTATCTTATTCAAGTCTTTGTGTAGCATTTCACAGTCCATGTCATTTTCCACTCGTTTCAGTAACTTTGCGTCATCTCCAAATAAGCTTATATAACTGCCCACCTCATCAACCATATCTATGATATACACTATGAACATTACAAGGGGTCAAAAGCGTTCCCTGTGGAACTCCACTTATAACTGCACCATTTTGATTCCTTACCTTTTATCACTGTTCTCATTTCTCTGTTATCCACTCCAAAACTTTTCCCTGTAAACCACCCATATTTTTAATTTTCTATAGCAATCTTTGATGTGGTACTTTATCAAAAGCTTTGTTTAGATCCAAGCAGACACAGTCTGCCCATCCGTCCTTTTCCTGAATTATATCTATTGCTCTACTGCAGAAGCTCAATAAGTTTGTGACACAAGATCTTCCACTTCTGAAGCCAAATTGTCTTCCAGTTATTGTATGTGACTTTTCTATCTGTTGCATCCATCTGTCTTTGACTATTTTTTCAGCTATTTTTGTAACCACGCTCATTAGGGACACTGGTCTGTAGTTCAGTGGTTCTTCTTGGTTTTCTCTCTTAAAAATTGGTACAATGTTTGCCCTTTTCCAGTCTAGAGGGACTTTTCCCTTCTTTAAAAGAACATACTATGATGTTATGTAATATCTCTGCCAGCTGGTCATGACATTCCCTCAATATCAATTTGACATCCCATCCGATCCTTGAGCCTATCCAAGGTTTTCATTATCTTCCTGATTTCTAGGACTTCTACATGGATCTTCCTCATTTACTTGTCCCCGTGACCTGCTTGTGTCTCTTCAAACTTTTCTTTGGTGAATACCGATTGGAAGCACCTATTCACTATTTCTGCCTGTGATCTTGCATTCTCGTATATGACATTATCAACTTTTAATCTATCTAGTTTGTTTTTCTCGTCTGCGTGTGTGTGTGTGTGTGTGTGTGTGTGTGTGTGTGTGTGAGAGAGAGAGAGAGAGAGAGAGAGAGAGAGAGAGAGAGAGAGACACTGGGGGTGAAGGATGTATGAGAAGTATGGGGGTGAGGAGGAGGGAGAGAGTAGGGGTGTGGAGGGGAAGAGTAAGAAGGCATGCCTATGATAGACATCAGAGACAGCTTAGCTTTAACTAATGACCGCTACCATGAAAACAAAGATGACAGATGTCACTTTTGTTGTAATTATAGGTTGGAAAACTGCTTCATCAAGTCAGGAGCCGACTGTGTACATGTATGCCAATTTCAAAGTGGTGCAAAACCTTTTCATATTTCTTTCATCCACGGCTCTGTTAAATCTCTAGATCAGGGTATCTCAACCGGGGTTCCCCGGTTCCGCAAAAGGTCCCTAAGGGTTCCGCAAGAACAAGTGAGATATGCTAATGCACTTTCGAATTTTTATTTAATTTGATATACGTAATATAACTAAACACGCACAATACATTATTGGTTATTGTAATATCATAATATAGACATCATCATAT
>NC_059272.1:12373911-12391411 GCF_017591435.1 Portunus trituberculatus | reverse complement strand
TAATATATTCATCAAATTTCTTCTCTTAGTGCTATAAAGATAGCTTTTTTTTTAAAGAATAAGGATTAACTGATGTAATTCATTGATGATTATGTTCCATATTTATTTATTCATTTATTTATTTATTTATTATTTTTTTTTACCTGAGCAACTAAAGTACTGAGCAGAAGCATGAAGAGGAGCATCAGACCAGTGGCAGGATTGTCCCAGCCCATCATGGTGTAAGTAATGACAAAGTACAATGTTGGCAAGATGAATGTCAAAGGAAGCTCCCCAACCATCTTAGCAAGATAGTAGGCACTCACTCGGTAAGATCCACTTGCTCGTTCTTTTGCAATTACTTCACGTTCTGCTGGAACTGTTAAAAAACAATTGTCACTCAACCTTATGCACATCAATCAATCAGTATATTGCTGTACAATGTCAGCGTTAATCGCTAGATATCGAAAAGTATTCAAAAGATGGTTTTTGACGAGATTGTGTTTTTCATTTTATTTGATGAAATTTCATCTAATTTTCAATTGTCTTATTGTATCTATTATCAACGTAACCAAATGCTGAGCTTCAAAAAAAGTTAAGAAACGCTGCTCTACAGGCGCAATTTCAACTTTGATGTATAAGTGCTAAAATGGTTATATATATCTTTTTTATCATAGAAGTTGATAGATGGTGATTACCGAGGTCTGACTGCCAGTAACATTATACTAGTATATATCTGTAACTTATAAGATGTGCACAAGCTAAGTAAGTAGGCAGCATCGCAGCATGTTATGTAAACTGCTGCATGTGGTATTGATCGTTTGGTTCTGAATAGTACAACATTTTTCTTATTATAAATATTACATACATGACTGAAGTGCACCAAAGAGAATGAAAAGCATCCAGTAATTAGTGGAGAAAAACATCCATCCTTGAATATCTTGAAGACTTTCTTCTGTCCGTGGCGCCTGATACCACAGCAAGCCAGCAATCAGAGCTAGGATCAAGGTTTGCGTGCCATTCATCCATGACAACATAATGGGACGTGCAACACAGAAATTTCGTCGAGTAAGTACCTGAAAAAAAAAAAAAAAAAATGGCAGTTCATGATTAGACTTACAGAAAGATTAACTACAATGCTTAGAAGATATAGATATAAAAATACTATACCTTCTGAAATGATTTTGCACACCAAACATTTATATTGCAACACAAAGATTGTATGAAAGATTCCCGAACGGAATGCTAAAAAAAAAAGAACTGGACAGTAATAACTGGTTTGACTATCTGAAGCTGTAAGGTTGCTTTCATACGAACGATCTTTGCCGGTCCGACACATACAGCACGGCTGCCGCTTGGCAACTGGACGTCTACGGTGACAGTGCGGTGTCTGTCACAAGCTATTCCTCTCAACATCCGCTCCAGTATCTTCTCGTCAAATTTGTTAATACACTATCGTCTCTCAAGTAGGACATCATAAAACTCATAAATTTAGTGAGAAAACTGAAAAGATTTGTTTTTCTAATTACATTACTAAGAAAACTTATAAATTTAGTCAGTAAACTTCAAATATCTCTGCATCCTTTCATATTTTGTTAAGGAAAATAATAGATAATGTAAAGATATCTCTGTTTTCCTTAATATTTTACTAAGAAAACTCATAAATTTAGTAAGGAATATCCTTCGCCACACGCGAAAACACCGGATGTGTGAAGGCGCCCATAGCAATACATGACCATCAAAACCATTGTGCGGCATCTCCTGCCGTTGCTGTTTTGCTGGCAGTACGGCAGGGTGCGGATGCCGGAACGGCAAGGCTGCCGTTTCGGCCTCGTGTGATTACTCCCATAAGAGTCAATATAATGCTAAACCGTGCGGCATGTGCCGGACCGGCGAAAATCGTTTGTGTGACAGCAGCTTGAGTGTGGGGATGTCTAGGAAATCTGATTTGAATAGTATTAGCAGGAGATTACCAATAAAATTAATTTTATTTTCACAACAAACAAAATGTGGTGACTTATTTTACCTTGAACTGTGTAAAGAATGAGGTAGGCCACTGCATGTTAGGATAATCCTCACACATTGAGCTGCATCCAGAGGCTTCACTTACAGTTTCTTCTGACCATGATGAACGGCCGCTGTCTTCTTCCGCTCCATCAACTAAGAATGGAATTCACAATACAAAGTTGATATGAGTGTTACAGTTTACCATGTTTCTATTCATTGAAATATGTGAAAACTTTAATGTAACACTATAATAAGTACCTGATTGATTTTATATACAATATGAATGATATTTAACATCTGACGTTTGCGACAACGTGCGTAGCTAAACACATACCACAGAATGAATAAAATAAATAGAATAAGATATCAAATAAAGTTTTGCACAATCCAGAGCTTTCTGTTAAATTATTTGTTGATATATATATTTTTTTCAGATAAGTATTCTCTGAGGCTCTCTCTAACACTGTCTTTGTCTTATACCAATATCAACTATATTCATACATTCTATCCCACTCGTTTTCTCTCCTTTTCTCTTGGTTAGGTCGGTGCTGCATTGGATACCGCTTTTAATATTATAGCATAATCCTTTCTTCGTCCTTACAGAACGTGCATAGTATAATGGAATATGGATATATTTTGTTGGAAATAATAATAACCAGCTGTTTGTATTCTTACCCATTTCACTGTAAATTTCAGATGTCTTTTTATTAACATCTGTGGGGACAGATACATCAGATGGAGATCTCTTACTATACTCTTGGCATCGATTGAGGCATGAAGTACAACTAGAATCCCGAGGATATGGATTGGTTGATCTATCTGCAATAATAACACAAATGTTCTCAGCAAATAGTAGCTTAAAAGCTATTTGTTCTATACCATCTATCTGTACATTGTATGGAGACAGTCTATAAGGGATATTAAATCTCGAAAAAATATTCAATATAATTGTAGATGTGTTTCTTATTTTCGTTATCTTATGAAATAACATTATTTCTTGATTTACCAGTCTTATTGAGCGCAAGCTTGATGTTCGCTTGTTTTCACGGGAATCGCATGTTTATGGCCTGCATTCTGGCAACTAGCGTAATTGATTAACAGAAAATAGTAAAAGGGTATTATTTCAATATGTATAAATCGTCAAGATAATGAAATGTACAAAAATATTAGCGAATAAAGTTCACTAAGGTTATAAGCAAATTAGAAAGGAAATATGTAATATAATGTTAATGAAATTTATTGTTCAATTTGGACTTCTAGTTATGTTTTTCATCTCACTGAGGGAGGACATGGCCAGCACAGCAGCTCCAATTCCTTTCTCTGCATTTGCAAATTTTAGACTGGATAATAAAGGGCAAGTTAGGCGAAATGATGCCTGACCCAGACAACGATACCCAAAGCTGCAATTTAGTAGTTTCTTTCCATCGACAATGAAACCATCCCTACAAAAGAGGATGCTTTTTTTTCATACTTCTACTTGGAAACTCAAGGTATGAGGTGGGGTAGTGGATAAGGTGGTGATCGTGGGATCGGGCAGACGTCCACGCGTAGGTTCGAATCCCACCTCATACCGCTTTGAAGCTATGCCATTTGTCGAATGGCTTAAAGTTACTTACATGTCACCATGATACCCAGGTTCTAGTTGATTACACCAAAGATGCTCTTGGGTGGTGACATGAGCCCTAAATATGGGTACCACTATAAACAAAACTGCCTGCACCACTAGTGGGCGGAAGCTGAACAGCGCTTCCCACATATACTCTTGAAGTATAGTCTACAGGCGCTATAGGCCAGAACAAAAAAAAAAAAAAAAAAAAAAAAAAAAAAAATGTTCTTAGCTTGAACCACTCCTACTGGCTGAAAAGCAACACAACAACAACAACATATGTTTACTACCAGAAATTAAGCATAAAAACATCGCATATGAGTGTAGTCCTAACTGGACTAGAAATAAATCAATGAATGAATAAACCACTCAAATTATTTCAAAACATTAATTTTCATTATAGTGTCATTTGAAACCACTTCAAGCCAATATCGATGAATTAACATGATTCAGAATTGCTGAATCTGCTAATTTATTAGTATACATTGATAAGCATCATCGTATTGATATCTATTGTTAATTTTTGGACTTTTAACTTCAGGTAGAAAACAAATGTACGGAGTTTCTGTATCGTTCTTTTTCAGTTAACAAGCATCATCAACGACAAAAACAAATGTGTGTTCGTTTGTTTGTGTTCCAAGTTTTTTTTTTTTTTTTTTGTCATTCCCTACCCACAGCCTCTCAGGATCAAAGGCCTAATAGGAAGCGTTGCATATAATGTGTTGAAAATGTATTATAGATAAAAATTAATGAAGTCACTGGTGACATGGGGTGAGTAGATCCAATCTGGTTCGGCTTCAATAAAAGTATGGATATACTCAGTTCTCTTCGGAAACGAAACATGGTTACCTACTTAAAGTATGTTAGTTTAGTCAATGTTCTCGTTATTCATTTTAATTTTTCTTCTCTCCGCTCTTTCTCATTCGTTTCATCATCATCATCATCATCATCATCATATCTTCGCTATCTTTATCGCCAAACGTAGTCTTATCTCCTCTTTCATCATTACCACTTTTTTGTTGTTTATCTTTTTTATCATTAGTGTTCATCAACAACGTTATCAATATTATCATTATGCTCTCTTTGCCTCATTAACTGGCTGGCGCCATGTCTCAAATGTTTTATTTTTGGATTGCGGCGTCTTACATGATTTTTCCACTTTCCGCATGATGTCAGAACTAAAAAGAACAACAATGGAAGAGTTGCGAATTCTAAGGTATCTCATTTAAATGAAAATGTTTGAACATTTTTACGTAACAAAATACATGCACTTTGTAAATTAAAATCATATTTTAGTTTAACATCATTATATAATGTGAAAAATACCTTTGTCACTTATACTGATCAAACATTTGCTACATATGTATTCATGATGTTAACAAAAGACCACATCTATGCTATTTCAGTGATTCTTTAACTTTTACAATCTAAAGAAAAACAATGCATACATATATACATATATATATATATATATATATATATATATATATATATATATATATATATATATATCATATATATACATATTATACATATACATACATACATACATATATATATATATATATATATATATATATATATATATATATATATATATATATATATATACACACACACATACATATTATACATATACATACATACATATTATATATATATATACATACATGCATATTATACATATACATACATACATATCATATATACATACATACATACATACATATTATATATATATATATATATATATATATATATATATATATATATATATATATATATATATATATATATATATACATACATACATATATATATATACATACATATTATATATATATATATACATATTATATATATATACATATATATATATATATATATATATATATATATATATATATATATATATATATATATATATATATATATATATATATATATATATATATATATATATATATATATATATATATATATATATACGTATCTCACCTGAAGTATGAACAGTTGATAAGCCAAGATATTTTGAGTAGAGGGAATTCATTGAGGGAGATGTCTGCAGCTTGACACTGTCCTGCATGTTGAAGTTTAACCCTAGTCTCTCTCTAGCACCAAGAATAAGTCTTTCTTGCACCTCTGGCGACCCCTTGGCTTGTTCCACTGTGGTAAAAAAGAAAATTAGTCCAATGGAGAAAATCTGGAATTATGGTTTTTATTACTACAGCTGCAATTAACATTGATATCAAGAATAACACAATTTAAATGTTCCAAGAAAGAGCATATAAGAGAAAATGTGAACATGCACGGAACAGTCTCACATCCTATTTTCATTCTTTTATCCTTGATGCTGTTCCATATACGGTTAGATCATACCAAATGAAACCTTAATTACAGCAAAGTTAGATATTGTCGTAGTGGATGCTACCATCAGCTTGCATATGATTTTTAGTTTTCAACATTTACTGAGACTTTTACCACTATTCTCCATCTTGAGGGTTTGCAACTCCTCCTGAAGTTGCTGGAGCTCCATCAGTTTACTTCCAGCATGCTTCATCTTCCGTCTCCTTCATAAAAAGTTAAGGCTTTATTGTAATTTTTTCTTTACAGATGTCTTTTGTGCTATACCCTAAACTATTCTTGTCACGATTCTTACATTTCTTCCCTTTCAGCTATCCATGTGCTTATGTGTATACATAATTCATTCAGCTCTTCTGCTTTCATCGATTTTATTCCATGACATTCCAATCTGATTGGTGTAACACTTTACGAGTATTTTCTGTGTACACGAAACACTACTATCTCGCTCTGAACGTTGGCAAACGGCATAATACTTTCAAGAATGCGCACTCCACCTAAGATACAATACCTTTCTGTATCAGGGTCAGTTTCAGTCAGTTCATGTCTGATCTCTGTCACTCAACGATCTTTTGTACAACTAAAAGAATGCAAGAGGGAATGGGTGTAACCTCGTGGCGTAAAATTGCTATTCCGTTCATTTGAAATATTTTAGGTTTATTTAAATCCAAGTGAAACAAACTTTTGCTCTTACGAAAGTTAATGATTTAAATATTAACGACAGCCAACTTTAAAATATGAGTCATTCACAAATATCAGATCATAATGATTACTCAAGGACGAAGGTGCTTGAAATTTGTTAACTTCTGCGACAACTTTGCTCACGGTAATATTATTCAATATTTAAAAGATTCACACTTACAGATGAAGTCAGCAGGATTGTAATGAGGAGCAACTGGAAGACCAAGATTAGTGAAATGTTCAATCACTTTCTTTGTTTCTCCAAAGTAAGCATTCTGAAAAGAAAAATACTTGTATAATCTCGTAAAATAATGAAATAGCATTATTTTATTGAACTGGTAGAGGAAAATACAAATATTATACGATAATTTTTATGTATATAAAATTCAGGTACAAAAATTCAATTTGGAAACTGTCTCTAAAATTGGTATTATTTATTAATAAAACATTTACTGTTTCTGAATAAGGCTAGAAAATAAAGACTGAAAACGAAAAATGTCTTACTTGACCATTACAGAGAAGAAGAAGCCGATCCAGCATGTAAAAGATTTGTGATGATGGTTGATGCAATGTTACTATGACTGTCTTATGTTCCTTCTCAGCAAACTGCTTCAAGGTTGATATCAGGCTGTATGCTGTGCTGGAGTCTAAGCCAGAAGTGGGTTCCTGAAAGTATCAAAAAAATAATAATTCATTTATTTATTTTTTTGCAAAACTTCAAACTTGAAACGTAATTGGTGCTTTTACGACTTGATGTTGGTACATAAATTGTAATTTGATATATCTTGCCCTATATATTCTACACTGCCGTTGTAACTCAGTTTCCTCAATGCATTTGATCAAATTCCCCTTGGTAATTGTGTTACATTTTCTCATTACGCTCAAAACTTACATTATTTTGTCATTATGTATGACAGGATTCTTCAGGATAAATGGATATAAAGTATAAAATTCAGCACAATTTAACGGAAGTGTGGTTCGTAGTACATATTTCATTACATTTGAAGCTGACTACCTGCTCCATTACAAGATTGTCAAGGTAATAAGAGACACGGACTCACATCAAGCAGCATAATGGAAGGGTTGGTCAGTAGTTCGCATGCAATGTTGGCCCTTTTCTTTTCTCCTCCAGAGAGGCCCCGGTGCATCACTTCACCAATGTCTGCAATGCACATTTCGGAGCACAATGTTTGTATTTCGAGATAAATTGTTCCACAGATACGTTGCAATAACATATTACATGACGTAAATAAAAAAATTTAGGTACTTACTTGTGTACTGACAGCGTTGTAAATCGAGAAGATGTATAATGTGGTCCACAAGGTTCATTTTGTCTTGATGTGACATACTGTCTGGCAGCCTTAGGAGTGCTGTGTACTGTACCATTCAGGTAGGGAAAGAGATTATATTCAATCTCACATTAGACAATTATCTTTTGTTGAAGATGCTATTATTTGATAATGAATAACAAAAATGGAACCATGAGAAATCTTACAACATTTTAATAGTTGCAAACAGATCTGCGAAAAAAATAAACACATGAAGAAATATTGACTTACCATTAGAGTTTGTCGTAGAGTAAGATTGGCATAAAATATATCATCTTGCAGGACGTAACATATTTGCCGTTTGTGACGCTTGTTGAGAGGCTCGCCGCCTATTGTGATAGTGCCACTGGTGGGCCGCAACCGACCACTGATAGTGTTTAGCAGAGTAGTCTTGCCAGAACCTGAAATTTTTTAATTTTTGGGTAAATAAATTTCAGTACTGATGTTTGTACACCATATGATTTCATATATCATTATGTATATATACCATCAATGTAATGCAGTCTGCAGTGATATCTAAAGACAGTTATCTTCATTCATACAACTCTACATGGACCTAAGTAAGCATACTTACTTTCCACTCAAAATTCAAAACTTAATATGGCGTCTCCTATACCACACTCTGAACCCTGACCACAAATGTCGCCAGGCAAGACTGCTCTTTTGTTATGGACCCTAAGTGTCTTGATACCCCATTCACTCCATTTACTAACTTCTGCAACATTCTCCCCCTTTAATATTATTTTCAATCTAATGAACACCATCTTTCCTTTATCAAACCTCTTCTTCTTTTCCTCACCGAAACGCAGATCTTTGAGGCAACTCACAGTAACCTCTTCTCTGTTCCCTCCTATACTTTATCCTCATTTTCAATTCAAAGCTGAATGTTGTGTCTATGTGCTCAACGATCGAACTTGTCGTGCCCATGCTTTTGAATCATGGCAATAACACGGGATATAATATTCCTTTAAGGTAATAAATAAGAAGCGTGTCTGGGTACTGTATGCAAACTATAAATGTATACGCATTAGTGGGGACTAATTGATGGAAACGTCACCTACAACAATGTAGTAGAGTGTAAAGATTGAATACGACTTGAAAGCGGTAATGAAGATTTTTCTAAAGGAGATAACACGAAAACTCATCAGCAGATAAAATACAACAAATTTTGTTTAATAGTGATTGTATAATTGACTCGATAGAAATTCCGTATTTTCCACTTTTTAAGATATTTTTCTTTCTCTCTAAACAGTATAGAAATCACATTTACGGACGAAGTAGTGAAGTGGGAAAAACAATGGCTCTTAGTGTCACATCACTAGCAAACGTCGGACGAAGTAATGAAGTGGGAAAAAATGGCTCTTAGTGTCACATCACTAGCAAACAGGTACTTTGAGACTTACTTGACGGTCCCATAATAGCCATTAGCTCCCCTGGTCGGCATGACCCGCACACCCGCTGCAGGATGGGTTTCTTACCGATGCATAGGGTCACATCACTGAACTGTATGCTCAGAGGCCGACGTCGCGGCCATCCTGAGGTTATTCTGGAAAAAAAGAAAAAAATCATAATAAAGAATACCCTAATTGCTGACGCTTCAGTGCTCATGTTATTGCCTGTGCACTGTACACAGAGAAAACAATTGCTGCCTTGTACACCTGCATGTTCACTGAAGACAGGGTAGCCGCCTCAAGCACAACCGTTTCCTTAACTTCGATTTCAAAGACAGCTGGCTCCAGACATTGGCACAGGACTTGTACCTCGTGTATGGTTGCATATTTGAGAAAGAAAAAAATAAAACATTACCTCGGTTCCCTTTATTCTATGTGTGAGTGTAAGTAAGTACGCAATCATTTATTACTATCTTCAACATACAAGTATACATGAGTTTATTTTGCTTGATATGAAAAGAAAAAAAAAAAAATAGAAAAGCTGTCAGCGGGCTTGGTAATAACATAAACAACTTTAAAACTACGTACAGTTATTTTATACTTAATTTCTTTCTAAATGTATTTATTTCGTTTACATATGATAAATTGTGTTTATACATGGAAATATGTGTGTGTATGTGTGTGTGTGTGTGTGTGTGTGTGTGTCCTAAAATGTCATAGTAATACGGATAGTGAAGCTTTAGGAGGTTTACTTGTTGACCCGAATGTATTGTAGAACAGGGACGAGGAACAGAATAAATGTCTTACTCCGTGACTTCTCTCCATCTGCTGTGTTATTCAAATTTCCATCTCGACAATGACTTCTTGAATCCCAACTCGTTATGTGAAAGTTTCACGAAACAGTGAGCCAGAGCGTATTTAGGAGTCGAAGGTTCGAATCGTAGTTAAGCATTAGATAATCAAATACTGCGTACAACTAACGTTAAGCATTACATGGTTAAACACTATACCTAATCGCATGACAGATAGGAACATCTTACCGTGGAAACTAAAATGAGAATATGAAGACAAGCATTGCTGTACTTAAAATGCCTCATTCAATCTTCTGAATGTAGTGCATTACACCATCTGATATCAGGTGATAATTACAACTTAGACTATTGTTTGCTATTTCGAGTCCAGCATGTTCAGTGTTTGATGGAAAACCTTATCAATTATGGGCAGCTGTGAGGCACCTGAAGAAGTGACTTATCTTCTCTTTTCTTTACTCATTCTCACTTGTTTCGTGTTTTGTGATTGTTTTCTTTTAGACAGCCCTGCGTTGATGGCTAGCTCTACTAAAGCACACAATGATGGGAACGAGATGAGTGCCGCTGCCATATCTTAACCTTAACGGTGGGCAACACATTCACTGCTATAAGAGTCGCTGGCCACATTAACTCTGTGATAAGGAGGGTCAATGAGGAGGCGATCTCCCCAGACAATAGGTATCAGTTTAAATGTTAATTGTGTAAAACAAACACACACACACACACACACACACACACACACACACACACACACACACACACACACACACTTGAAAAAACCCCCCACTTTATTTACTCAGCAGTGAGCGAATATCCATGGCCATTTACTTACAATCATTTACTCACTCCAATCAGGTTTCTATTTTCGTTAATATACTGAATACCATCTCAATCAGACTGAATCAGAGACGAGTATTACTCATTTCGTATTTGATCATTACACTCTTGAGTGACCTTCTGTGTCCAGAAATATTAATATGGTTGTGAAAAAAAAAGAAAAAAAGGCTGCTACTTAAATTCTTTAGGCTTCAGCTTTTATTGTTTTACTTATTCGAACTAGTCACTTTCCGAAATCAAAATTTTCCTATCCTGTCTTGCTTCATTGCATCACTTTCCTTCAACATTTAAATGAATGTTTAAGGAACAGAATCCACTCGCGATACTACAAAGATAAGTGTTGCAAGTGGTTGGTGGAGACAGACGTTAATCAAGAGATGTTAGAAGACTACAGGCTACAGGCACATAAACAAGAAATGACTACTAAATGAAATTAAACAGGTTTATTTTATCATAAAATTTTCATTTCTCCAAAAGTGTTCCAGATTTGGAACAACAGTGGGAAGGTTGCGAATAGTCTTAATAATTTCCGTGTGCTAATCTATCAACCTACTTTGCCTGGACAAGAAACGGCATAACTGCAGATAATGAAAACAGAACTATGCGACTTATCTTCTAATGTAGAGAAAAGATGCTGTGCTCAATGACTATGTGACGTGTAAGTACATATGGCGTCAAGGCGTATGCAATGCCAGAACGTTTTAACAAACAAGAAAGGCAACAACATGTTAGATATGTCACGCTCTCGACACAGAGTCAGAATTCAGGTTTATTAATATTCACTTCAAGATGTGTAGTGGAAGGGCAGGGGAAAACTTGGAATGATGGCGATAAAACATATCTTCATTCCCACCATGAATGTTTGCGCGCTTCGCCCACTAACTTCACGGCATTTGCCAGCTCAAACAAGTCACACTGTCACTGAGAAAGCAGCAGAGGGCAGGCACGGAAATGTGAGGCCGTAGACTGTTGCGGGTTCAACGACCTGATGCAGTTGGCTGGGACGCAGTGGGTCAGGGAGGCGAGCTCGGGGTGAACAACCTCCGACACCACACTTTCACTGCCTCTTGATTCTGCTTTTATTTGTGTTTTCTCTCTCTCTCTCTCTCTCTCTCTCTCTCTCTCTCTCTCTCTCTCTCTCTCTCTCTCTCTCTCTCTCGTATTTTTTCAATGAATTTCACTGTTCAATTATAAATAATTTACTCTCTTGTCAAACACAAGTTTTCAAATTTAGGTTATTATCAACCAGAACACACACACACACACACACACACACACACACACGGTCCGGTAGCTCAGTGGTTAGAGCGCTGGCTTCACAAGCCAGATGACCGGGGTTCGATTCCCCGGCCGGGTGGAGATATTTGGGTGTGTCTCCTTTCACGTGTAGCCCCTGTTCACCTGGCAGTGAGTAGGTACGGAATGTAAATCGAGGAGTTGTGACCTTGTTGTCCCGGTGTGTGGTGTGTGCCTGGTCTCAGACCTATCCCAAGATCGGAAATAATGAGCTCTGAGCTCGTTCCGTAGGGTAACGTCTGGCTGTCTCGTCAGAGACTGCAGCAGATCAAACAGTGAATTACACACACATATTAAGGTATTGTAAATTCATTTTATCCAGACACTCATGTGTACTTGAAAATAAACAATAAAGAAATAAACAAATGAAATTTCAAAGTATTATAGACTCACAGGTTTTATGCAGAAAAAATTACAGCAAAAAAAGCCGTAATGGAAAAACTATTGTAAATGTGATTATTAAAATATCTAGAAAAATTATGTAGGGCAGTGCAAGGTAGAGTCATCAGGATAGGGAAGGATAAGGAGTGAGTTACGCTAAGATCATTGATGAATGAAAGAAAAATAGTGTGTGGTAGGACTGATCCTTGTGAAATATCAACGTCAATAGTCTTAGATGAAAGACGCACGAGTATATCGCTGCTGAATACAATTGTCATATATTGACACAGGCGCGCATGCACACGCGCGCGCACGCACACACACACACACACACACACACACAGACACACACACACACACACACACACACACACACACACACACACACACACACACACAAATTAAGATGTAAATTCATTTTATCCGATCACTCATGTATACTTGAAAATAAATAATAAAGAAACTTAACTTCGTTTTAGTCCTAGAGGACTGATGATTTTGTAAAGACCAAAAACATATAATTTTGCAAAATGGCCAGGTGCTGGAGATTAATTTACTATATGACAATTAACGGTACGATTCCTAGACGTTTCTATTTTAGTTACGAGTTTAGTTTTAATTATGAGTATTATTACAACGAACGTAAGAGACTGTGTGTAGCAATAACCATTATACGAAAAGCATGGCTGGATGTGCCAGCCAAACCACCAGAATAAGCAAGACAGATGTTTCTCTGCTGTCAATACTCACAATTAATGTTACAGAATCAGATGGTTTTACTATTGCGATACTTTATAGTTTGGTTAGCTTTATGCCTAGCACTCCGTTTTTCACTTTTGATTTGATTTTTTTTTCTTAATTCCTCCCTTGGAGCGAGTTAAAGTCTGGTTCATATAAGTAATGGTTTCTTCCTTTCCATGCAGCATCTCGTGTTCAAATGCTCCCGAAAATTACTTCCGACACCGAGTAGATGTTCACACACTCCTTTGACTCAGTTTTCTCAGCAGCAGTGGGCATGTGGGTGTGTTTGCTGATGCATGTACTGTACATCATCTCTTTACTGTGTAAAGGAGAAGACTCTCGAGCAATACCTTGTAACTCGTTATCTCAGGTCCTATGAAGAGACCAATCACTACTCAGTACTTTCGGACATACTGCTACGTTGTCGCCATGTGTCTCACGGAAGACCAACCAGCAATGACCTTGTGACCTCTGTGAGCTGCTCACTGACTTGAGAAAAGGCAAGAACTAACGCAAATTTGTTTCTTGTCTCCTGAAGGAATGTTCAAATTCTGTTTCCCTTCCACCTTATGTGTTAGACGTAGGACCTTGATTTATGCTGATGAGGTAAAAGATTACTCTTTTGATGTATATATATACAATTCATATTGTTTGTCCCCTTTTGTTTATTCACTCCGCAAGGTCACCGTCTCCTTACTATTTCCTGTACACACTCATTCCACTTTCTCCGCTCCTGAGAGAACAGCACATCCAGACCGTTTCTCAAGAAGTCATCTGACACCAATCGCCTGCTGTCAGGATTATCTTTATATTTAAAGTACAAAAAAAAAAAAAAAAAAACGAAGTGCAATAGACGAAACGCAAGATAAGATCGTTACTGTTAGGAGTGTAGATAGGATAATAGTTGGTTGGGGGGGGCGGGAGATAAAGGGTGCACGCAGGTGGAGGAGTGAGTATTCGAACGTTTTGAGTACTTTGAGAGTTCCCGGTTGGACGATAAGGTAGAACTCAAGTTCATGACCCTCTATCTCCTCTTGACAATTATCTTCGTTTGTTTACAATATCTCAAATAGCTCACAAAAACAACAAAAACAGCAGTTTCACACTTTGTACTTCTCTCTCTCTCTCTCTCTCTCTCTGGCTAGGAACAAGCAAGGCTGTTATGAGCTGCATATCGGTCAATCACCCGCACGGATAGCAGCGTGAGCCTGACTGATACCCTGGCAGGTGGCCCAGCTACCTCACTGAACCTGATACGTTAAATCAGAATTTTCATCGATCTGTTCTTTACGGTTTAACACTTACGATAAAAATGACTCGAGTGTATCCCACGTAAGCTCATAAGAATATGTAGTGTTGGTGTGGATGTCAATGGCTTGAGCAGACATGCTGTACCAACTACTAGGCATTGGTCGCTCCCTTGTTGGCAGCTCTGAGACATATCTCATACCCATCGAATGTTTCCTATTGCCAGCCACCATTACTTCCTTGTTGTGGTCGAGACAGTTTTTTTTCATCATGTGAAAGATGTATTTTATTATCATTTATTTATTTATCTATTATTATCATTATTATCATTGTTATTATTGTTGTTGTTGATGTTATTTAGTATTGCAGCAGTTTTTTTCTTCTTCCGCAGAACTAAGCAACTCTCAATCAGATGGCACTACATGACTTACTGCTTCCCTCCTCTTTCTGAATACCTAAAAATGATAGCGTTGGATGTCTTCGCCAGGCTGTCAACCTTTATCTGGTAATTATTCTCAGCTCTGTTTACCTATTAATTGTTCAAACCAATTAATTCAACTGACTCCTTAAATCCTCTTGTCTTATCGTGTTTTAACTTCAGTCAACCACTTCGGTCTATTCTTCATTTATTTTACTACTCCAAATAAAGTATTTTCTATTTGCCTATAAATAATCTAGTAAAGAAATATCTAAATAACTCACCTTCATTAATCCCTCCCCATCCCCATTCCCCTTATCTCGATGCCCTATCTATTTTTTATGTAAAAGGGGCACTGGTCAAGGGCAGCAAAAAGATAAATATGTAAAAAAAAAAAAAAAGGTCCACTGAAGTATGGGTCTAGAAAGAAAGGTACGAAATATCCAGTATTGGAGGATTAACGCCTTGAAACTCCCTTTTGAAGGAGTCAATGACATAGTAAGGAGAAAATACAGAAGCAGGCAAAGAGTTCCAGGGCTTATCCGAAAAAAAGAAGGAATGATTGAGAAAACCAACTCCAGCAATACTCTTCGTTTGTATCTCATTTCACCTCCATTCTCCCTAACCCGACCCTCACATCTCACGTAACCTTCCCATTTCTTTCTTTTACCACTTGCCACATTATCAATACCTGAAGAAAAGAGGTTGACTTTATTTTTGTGTCTATTCAACTGTTTCTAGAAAGGGACGACCACTTTAGTACTTAAAATGCCATCTTATTTATCTTTTACTTCTCTAAAGTATTCGAGTTTATCCTCAATAAGAATATTCCAGAACATTTATTAGTTAATAATCTTACATTTGGTTGCCAATATGGTTTTCGTTAGGAGGTCTACTGGTGACCTTCTGGCTTTTCTTACAGAGTCCTTTTTTTTTTTTTTTTTTTTTTTTAGAAAATTTGGTGAAACTATCGCTAATGCTCTAGATAAAAACGTTTGATAGAGTCTGGCACAAAACTTCTATTATGAAATTACTTTGTTACGGCTTCTATCGATCTCTCACCTTCATCCCAAGTTACATTTCTGATTGTTCTGTTGCTGTTGTGATAGATTATCACTTATCTCCTAAATCTATCTAATGTGGTGCTTCTCAGTATTCTGTCCTTTTTCTATTGATCATCACCAATTCTAAACCAAACGTCTTGTCCTATCCACTCATATGGTAATGATACCAACCTTTTTCATAGACGTCTAAAACTTCAGTTATAAAACAATTTACTCCGGGAAGTCACAAAACACTTGACTTCAGATACTTAAAAAAATTCTGATTGGGCACAGTAATCTTAGTATCGTTCAATGCAACAGAAACTCAGTTCCTCCACCTTCAACTCGATATAACCTTCCGGATGATATTTCTTCTTCAGTGCATTCAACTGTCCCCTCCTTTCACATTAACGTCTGTCCTTAACAAGACTGGAAGCTTCACATCTAGTCTGTCGCTCAAAAAAGATTTTATGAAGCTTCGTAGGTGTTTTGAGCGGTCTCTGGCAGGTCTTCGCAGTCTCTTCTACACCAGGATGCTACCTGTATATGACCTTTATTCATCCATGAATGGAGTACGCTTCGCATTTATAGTGGGGTTTTAATCATACAGCTCTTTTAAATAGGGGTTGAATTAAAAACATTTCATCTCAATCCCTCTCCCATCCTCTGATTGTCTTCAGCCTCTCTCCGCCGCAAGGCTGGATCTCTTGCTGTCTTCTGTCAATGCTTTGATGCTAGCTGTTTTTTTTTTTTTATCTTGCCAACTGTATGTCTACCCCATTTCCCCCTTTCGCACCTTTTCTCTCCGTCTAAGTACAAAAGGCTCTTTATGTAATCTCACCCCTATTCTGTCCATGTCCCTACCGCAAGAGTAAATCAGTATTCCAAATTATCATCCATTTTACTGGTAAACTCTTAAACTCTGATTGTGTATTTTCTCTTCCCATTGGCTTAAATCCTTTCTTATAGTGATGTTAGAAAACATTTTTCTCATGACTTTAGATATTCTTTTTGATAATTCTCTTGGGACTGGCATCATCAGTGAGTTCTTTTTTTCGCTTGTTCAAAAATCTCATATAAATAAAAAAAGAAAAGTAATGTAACAAATAGATATGTAGAAATAAAAAGAGAAAGGAAAGGTGTGTTGTGTTTACTAGGGATAGGAATGACTAAGTGAAGGTTCTGGATGACACCTGCATTAGAAACACAGATAGTGCGTGAATGAAAGCGTGTGGAAATTGACTGGAGAGTGGCGAAAACATAACATCTGTAATCATGACAGTAAAAGGAAGAATTTAAGCAACCCCATATTGTGTGAAATAGGTAAAGGGTACATGCTGAGATGAAAACTTTTTGATGTGAGTATGATAGTGT
>NC_059272.1:12361411-12368911 GCF_017591435.1 Portunus trituberculatus | reverse complement strand
AAAACCAAAGAGGTCCGATTTAAGGTTCTTACTCTATTAAACAACAGCAGATCAAATTAAGCTGATCGAATGGCAATAAGCTCTGTATCTAATCGGAAATTAAATACGGCACATAAGATCTTTTGAGCCATTTAGGTTGTACATATCAGTTGATAGCGTATGTGAACAAGATCAGTGACCTCACCATCCAGGCTTCCTGCGTCTTATAAGAAAGACGTCAATACTTACTGTACTCATAAAGATTGATGCTCAAAGAATTTTTTTTAGCGGCATTACTATACTTCTCCATATCAGGGCAAAGACGACTCATTTTTCTTTAGCAATGATTTCGTTAAGTATTGAACCATGATATATTGTGTGATAACAATGCAACACCACCACCATCACTTCCATCCACATTCGACACCCACCAACAACAGCAACATCTGGAGCAATAACAACAACAGGAAAAACAACAACATGATTAATAGCAACAACAGCAGCAGCAGCAACAACAATGACAATAACAAAAAAGATGAATTATCATTTTACATTATTGTATTTATTCAAGTTTCATCCACGCCATTCTCTATTTACCACACTGAATATACCATAGACAATTTCTGATGAAGCAAGCAGTCACACACACACACACACACACACACACACACACACACACACACACACACACAGGCACCATGTACATTGTACAGCCTTAAAACACTTTGCCATTTGTCGAGTGGGTTAAAGTTACCTACATGTCACCATGATACCCAGGTTCTAGGTGGTTACACTCAAGATGAGCTTGGGAGGTGATATGGGCCCTAATATGGGTACCACTATAAATAAAATTGCCTGCGCCACTAATGGGCGAAAGCTGAACAGCGCTTCCCATACACTCTTCAAGTGTGCCTACAGGCGCTATAAGCCTTACCGTAAAAAAAAAAAAAAAAAAAAAGCAGGCAGGCAGGTACGGACGCACGCACGCACGCACGCACGCGCGCGCGCACACACACACACACACACACACACACACACACACACACACACAGGAAAACAATAATGCTTTTTTTCCTCCCCTGTGTGTGTGTGTGTGTGTGTGTGTGTGTGTGTGTGTGTGTGTGTGTGTGTGTGTGTGCATAAATAAACAGACTTACAAGGTTAAGGTTATAAGTACCTAGCCTTGTCAGGCTGCAAGGTCAGTGATGCAATGTTACCATCGGCAGTTTTCACGAACTTGTTTTTCATTATTCCAGTGCAAAGTATTCCCATTAACAACTCAGTGGCGTCCCCACCCTATCCGAAAAAAAAAAAAAAAATGGAACAACAGTGGGAGAAATCTACTTATTTTCAGAAGTGTTTTGTTGATGTTCCTCTTTTGAGAGAGTTTATTGGAGGCAGGAGTTATAAAAAAAAGGAGAGTTCCAGAGTTGAACGAGTTGAAAATAAGACGTTGTTAACTGCTACATTAGTATGATACTTGTGAAAAGCATGCAAATAACATTTAGTGAATGATTTAGGGATGCTTCGCGATCTCAGGTTGACCAAACTCTTCAAGAGGAAGATAATGATACTCATATGGAAGTATGCGAGTCCTTCGTCCAACATTAACGAAAACGACTCTCAACTCCTGGAGAACTTGTGGTTCAAAGATGAGCAGATGTTTCATCTTTTTCGGGTAAACCGGCACAACTATGGTATGAAATGAGACCTAGCAGCCATTCTCGACCATAACTTTGACTCCCAAAAGCCTATGGTTTGGAGTGTTATATCTACCAATGGGCTGATTGAATAATTTTTCTTCTGCGATGTATCCTTGATCACAACCACCGCTATTGGGAAGAAAAATCGTTTGCTGTACCGATACCTTAAATGAAGAGTTGCATTTCGGATATCTTATTTCAGAAAGACGGCGGCGCGCCTCCCCATTCTACCACACACACACACACACACGTAGTGTAGTGGTTAGCACACTCGACTCACAATCGAGAGGGCCGGGTTCAAGTCCCGGGGCGGCGAGGCAAATAGGCAAGCCTCTTAATGTGTGGCCCCTGTTCACCTAGCAGTAAATAGGTACGGGATGTAACTCGAGGGGTTGTGGCCTCGCTTTCCTGGTGTGTAGAGTGTGTTGTGGTCTGAGTCCTACCCGAAGATCGGTCTATGAGCTCTGAGCTCGCTCTTTAATGGGGAAGACTGGCTGGGTGACCAGCAGGCGACCGAGGTTAATTACACACACACACACACACACACACACACACACACACAGCGTAGTGTAGTGGTTAGCACGCTCGGCTCACAACCGAGAGGATCCGGGTTCGAATCCCAGAAAGCGGCGAGGCAAATGTGCAAGCCTCTTAATGTGTAGCCCATGTTCACCTAGCAGTAATTAGGTATGGAATGTAACTCGAGGGGTTGTGGCCTCGCTTTCCCGGTGTGTGGAGTAGGTTATGGTCTCAGTCCAACCCGAAGATCGGTCTATGAGCTCTGAGTTCGCTCCGTAATAGAAAAAGCTGGCTGGGTGACCAGCAGACGACCGTGGCGAATTACACACACACACACACACACACACACACACACACACACACACACACACACACACACACACACACACACACTTACGGGGCAATGGTGGGTAGCTCTCCGCCACTCTGCTTAAGGGGTTCCCCTTCTGAAGAATCCATTTGTGGTTGAAGGTGTGAGCTGTGATTCTGAAGAGGCTGCAAGACGTCTTGCTGTTGTTGCTGTTGCTGCTGGGACAACTTTGTTTTCTTCGTCTTTTCGGATGCTGCTTTCAATATTTTCTTTCCCTTAAGTGTTATGAGATCGATGTCCACCGTGACGGGAGCGTATCGCCGGGTGGACCAAATGGAGTCCATCTTGGTACAAAGGTCTCCTGCTTCTCTCCTCCCATCAGAGTGGGGGAAGTCTTCTCACCTGGCTCTCACCTCTCACTTCGTCTTATCACGAACACATTAAGGCGTCTTGGTGTTGCGCACACGAGCACACGATGTTGTCACGCTCGCACACAATCCCGCAGTTTCAGTTTCAGGGTCTTATTTTTTTACGCTGCAGTCATCTTTAAAGAGTCATTCAAATATATTTAAGTTTCTAAGAATTAACAACAAGAATTGAATAGTAAAGTGGTTAGCGTTGAAAACTCAGTAGTGACAATCGCGTCAGATGTCACGGCTTGTAGCAATTATGAGAAAAACTTTTTAACTGTGAGGACATGCTATAGAAATTGGTATTCCTATGAATGATCAATCATTTATCTTAATAAGGTGTTGTAGGAATAATTTCGAAGGTGTTATTCCTGTCACCTATTGATGTTACCCAAGAAACTTATGTCAATGTTGAAGGAACGACATTCAGTGTCGTATATGACGATTATCTAATTCAGAGATCAAGTTTTAATGGAGAAGACAATAATGAAATTTTTTTTCTTCATGGACGAGCACTACATGACAATATCCCAACACAAATACGAATGCATCATTATTAACTACAGTCTAAGACCATAACAGTGTATGAAATGTGTCTCAGATACATTCAACGTCTGGTCAAGCTCGCTTTGCTGTGTCTTTGATGACAGGGATTCTTAATTTTTTTCTTTAAATATGACATTTTTTCTATGAATAAAACATGATCCAAATGGATTCCACTTGTATTTCTATAATTATCATAATGCTGACGAATGATAAGATGGTGATAACAGGGCATTGATCTCTTATCAATTCACTCCGGTCCCAGAGGCTCCGACTCGCATGAAAGAAACCTTCACAACCTAAGTTAATAATATGTGCTAGCAATGTTAAAATAAATTCTGGTCATGAGGAAAAATTGCTGAAGACTTAGATCAAGTGAAATTGCAAATTTATGGAAACAATTGATATACAAATGTGATTTCTTGTGTTTGCCATTCATTTTCATAATTGGATATATCGTTTAGACTAAGCAAGGTGGATGTACTAAGATATAATAGTGTAGTGACTGAATTAACGTAAGACCATCAGCTGGATTTTTTTTCTTACAGAGGCCTTATTGTTACCCTCCATGGCACAGGGTTTATCCTCTACTTGGGGCAAATTAACATTATTAGCTAAGTAAATAGAGAAAAGCTTACCATTGTTGTGGTATGAGGCGCGAGACGTCAGATGTAAATTATACTTAAAAGAACCTGTCGCCATGCTGCCGACTAAGGGCTGACTACAAGTTAGGAAAAAAATGAGTTGATAAAAAGATGAATGGATAAACAAATGAATCAATAGATTAACAAACAATCAATGAACGAATCTCTAAATACTACTACTTGGCAGTCACAAGTATTCTGGTAGTCCACTTATGTCTTTCACTTGCAGCATTTATACAACTTTCCTCCAGAGCTATTTCCATATAAAAATGTTGCATCAGCAATATGGTTCTTTTTCGCTAAAATCGTTCTATCTTTTCAATAATACAACTCCTCTCTACGCCTGTTGAAAACATCAGGTGGAATAGAGAAACCAGTGTGTATCGGCCAAGCGTGGACGAGTTACCTCTGCCATTCAGCCCTGTCAACTTCAACGAGGTAAACAGAGCACTGCGAAAGCACGTTTCAACACGATCACGGCTCAACACTGACTAGCAGCAGCTCTAGTCTGTAGACTCACGCGCCGAGCAACGCCCAACCACGTGTGTGAGAGAGCCAGGCACCGCCCACCGTGGAGGCCCCACCCACTATCCCAAACTCACCTCATCTTCTACCTTTCCTACATAACAGCGTAAAATCTTGAATATTCTTCAAGGACTACATTCTTTACATCACTATAAACAACAACAATAACAACAACAAAAGTAACTACTTAAAAAATATGGCAAGAGAAACATTTATCCTAGGTAGAGCTCCCACCCTGCCCCATTATTCAGCATCCTGACCTCGATAACCTACATACACAGTTGCAGCTCTGAAGAAACGGTCATGAGGACAAACCGAGATGAACCTGACTGTTACCTTGGAGCAGGTATTCCTCGTCTCCACTCTCTGCAGCGTGAGGCGTGCGAGTACAATGACCGGAGAAGGAGAAAAGTACACGCTCAACAGGATGAAATACTTAGTATCATAAAGTTACATTTCGAGATATTACCCAAACAAGAATTTAGTTGGAGCACAACTCACTTGTGTTCCTGAACAGAACAATTTTCATTGTTAGAGAACAAAGTTACTTACCTATGGACAGTTACCCCTTTATAGTTAAAGGTCATTGCACGCTGAAAGCTACGCGAGCCATATGTGCGCTACGTGTGTGTGTGTGTGTGTGTGTGTGTGTGTGTGTGTGTGTGTGTGTGTGTGTGTGTGTGTGTGTGTGTGAGAGAGAGAGAGAGAGAGAGAGAGAGAGAGAGAGAGAGAGAGAGAGAGAGAGAGAGAGAGAGAGAGAGAGAGAGAGAGAGAGAGTAAATGAGAAAATAGACTCGACAGACGGAGATCACTTTCTTGGTCTAAGGAATAAGTATGATCTAACAAAGCAACACAACACACCGTAAACTTTCTTAACACTTCCACAAGATTCGCTGTAAAGAGATCTGGCAACCTTTGATTTTGTAAAGGGGGAAAAAAAAATCAAGGTAATGAAAAATAAAACTCCTATTAAGAATATATTGAGATGGGAAAGGAAAAGTGAAGCTTAACAAGAAAGTAAAAGCGTTTATGAGAAAGTAACGTTTTGAATAAGTAAGCAAGTATGAACATGGTAATGGCTGACGCTCTACGTAATGTGCTAGACAGTCAGACGATGGTACGTAAGTTGGTAAAAAAAGTGCAGGCGAGAGAGAGAGAGAGAGAGAGAGAGAGAGAGAGAGAAAGCAACAATAATGGTATGTCAAAGCTCGTTTAAGATGAAGTACAATAGTGTAGTATATGGCCATAATATATTTTCTCTCTCTCTCTCTCTCTCTCTCTATTCTTGGCACTATGCATACACAAGCTTGAGTGTAATTGAATAACACGTGTCTGTGTGTTGCGTTTCGTGAAACAGGGAACAGCGAATGTCAACTGAAGACTGTAGAGACATGTAGAGATATGTACATTGGCTGTTCTACATAGAAAGATAGAACGTGTATGTGGAGAGAGAGAGAGAGAGAGAGAGAGAGAGAGAGAGAGAGAGAGAGAGAGAGAGAGAGAGAGAGAGAGAGAGAAACTGTGTTGGATGGGGGGTTATCAATTCACAAACATGTAGTTGTGTTAAGTATTGCAACTCCGTCTTTAAAATACACGCCCTAGAACATGGAATGGAAACGAGCACGTGAGACAGGGAGGCACGAGCAGTACAAGTGAAGATTATCGCCGACTTGGCAACAACAGAGGCAGGGCGAAACACACGCGTCGCAGACCTACAAGGTTCAATGACCGCTGACTGGTAATCCCCCTCCCTCCCTCCCTGCCACCGTCGGGCTCCACTCACCTCTCAGCTAACTAATTCCCTCTCTCCCTCTTCTCTGTGTTATCTTCTACAGTTCACCTCCCACCTCAATCAATCTTTCTTTGCACATGTTCACTGTTTTGTTGCGATATTAACAGGATCGCTACACAACCTAATACATTGGATGGTTTGTTGCTGGATAAGTCAGTTGTGGTTATGAGAGAGAGAGAGAGAGAGAGCATGCGGACAAGGTGTTGGAGCAATGTTTTGGACGTCGCTCGCTGACCTATATTTGAGACTCCCCAAGTGTGCGCTGTTGTTGCTGCTGCTGCTGCTGCTGCCAACGCTGCCACCGCTGCCAGTGCCTCGTTCAGATCACGCCCAGTTCTCAGCCCGTCCTTTACCAGTCACCACAACAGTCAACGCATCCAACTCCACGCAACTCGAGCAAAACACTTCCCACCAGAGAGACTCCCTTGCTTAAACCGTGACAGTACGATAGCAACTCTCGTCTCTATTTTCCTGTCTCTAGCTTTCTTCCTTTCTTAACTTTAGCACTACTCCTTATTTCTTAATTCACTGTCCTGAACACACACACACACACACACACACACACACACACACACACACACACACACACGTCAACTTATAGTATAAAATTGCATACAGTATCAAAGCCACTAAACAAACTGTAAGTGAATAATATGTTATCAAAACACAAATGACAAATTCTATTCGACAGTTCAGCATGAGCTCACTTAACCTACAAAGGAATGGTATGCATTTGCCATAAGCATACTCTAGTATGCGTTAAAGTATGCGTGTGTGACAGGTGTAATAAAATATTAACGAAAAGTAACTATTACACGAGAAGAGATGAGACGAACAGACCGTTTCTCGGAATGGACGGCCGATGACAAAGATAACAAACCCGATTCTTTTCAGTATCCCTTCCCGCTTCATTAATTTCGGAGATACGAAGCTGTGAGATAGTGAAGTGTTAGGTGTGGCTGTCACATCCTGTAGAATTATGATGTAGTGAGTGGCGCGGCGGGTGTGGCTGTCATGGAATCGATGAAAGGTGACCTGCTCTAAGCTTCCGGTCTCCTTTAAGATAAGTTAGTCA
>NC_059272.1:12321411-12346411 GCF_017591435.1 Portunus trituberculatus | reverse complement strand
CACCTAACTTCATAGAAGCTGTTTTAGCAAGAGATGAGATGTGAAGTTTCCAGTTAAGATTATGAGCAAAGGACAGACCGAGGATATTCATTGTGGAAGAGGAGACAGTTGAGTGTCATTGAAGAAGAGGGATAGTTGTCTGGAAGGTTGTGTCGAGTTGATAGATGGAGGAATTGAGTTTTGAGGCATTGAAAACTACTAGATTTTCTCTGCCCCAATCGGAAATTTTAGAAAGATCGGAAGTCAGGCGTTCCGTGGCGTCCCCGCGTGATCTGTTAATTTCCTGAAGGGTTGGACGTCTCTGAAAGAACGTGGAAAGATGTAGGGTGGTATCATCAGCGTAGGAGTGGATAGGGCAAGAAGTTTGGTTAAGAAGGTCATTAATGAATAATAGAAAGAGAGTGGGTGACAGGACAGAACCCTGAGGAACACCACTATTAATAGGTTTAGGAGAAGAACAGTAGCCGTCTACCACAGCAGCAATAGAGCGGTCGGAAAGGAAACTTGAGATAAAGTTGCAGAGAGAAGGATAGAAGCCGTAGAGGGCAGTTTTGAAATCAAAGCTTTATGCCAGACTCTATCAAAAGCTTTTGATATGTCTAACGCAACAGCAAAAGTTTCACCGAAATCTCTAAAGAGGATGACCAAGACTCAGTAAGGAAAGCCAGAAGATCACCAGTAGAGCGACCTTGACGGAAGCCATACTGGCGATCAGACAGAAGATTGTGAAGTGACAGATGTTTGAGAATCTTCCTATTCAGGATAGATTCAAAAACTTTAGACAAGCAAGAGATTAAAGCTATAGGACGGTAGTTTGAGGGGTTAGAACGGTCACCCTTTTTAGGAACAGGCTGAATGTAGGCGAACTTCCAGCAGGAAGGAAAGGTAGAAGTCGATAGACAAAGTTGGAAGAGTTTGGCCAGGCAAGGTGCAAGCACAGAAGCACAGTTTTTGAGAACAATAGGAGGGACCCCATCAGGTCCATAAGCCTTCCGAGGGTTTAGGCCAGCAAGGGCATGGAAAACATCATTACGAAGAATTTTGATTGTAGACATGAAATAGTCAGAGGGAGGAGGAGAGGAGGGACAAGCCCAGAATCGTCCAAGGTGAAGTTGTGAGCAAAGGTTTGAGAAAAGAGTTCAGCTTTAGAGACAGAAGAGATGGCAGTGGTGCCATCAGGATGAAATAAAGGAGGAAAGATGAAGAAGTGAAGTTATTTGATATATATATATATATATATATATATATATATATATATATATATATATATATATATATATATATATATATATATATATATATATATATATATATATATATATATATATATATATATATATATATATATATATATATATATATATATATATATATATATATATATATATATATATATATATATATATATATATATATATATATATATATATATATATATATATATATATATATATATATATATATATATATATATATATATATATATATATATATATATATATATATATATATATATATATATATATATATATATATATATATATATATATATATATATATATATATATATATATATATATATATATATATATATATATATATATATATATATATATATATATATATATATATATATATATATATATATATATATATATATATATATATATATATATATATATATATATATATATATATATATATATATATATATATATATATATATATATATATATATATATATATATATATATATATATATATATATATATATATATATATATATATATATATATATATATATATATATATATATATATATATATATATATATATATATATATATATATATATATATATATATATATATATATATATATATATATATATATATATATATATATATATATATATATATATATATATATATATATATATATATATATATATATATATATATATATATATATATATATATATATATATATATATATATATATATATATATATATATAGCATGATGTGAATGAATTTATTTGAAATGCTTTTCTAATCTTGATTTCATCTATTTACAGTTTTCGTGTTAGCAAACGATGATGTTTGGTCGTTTCAGTACTGGATAATTGTAATACTAAAATGCATGCTTTACTAAAGTGTTTGTGGTTTCTTTGTCCTTTTAATTTCATCATGTTATCTCAAATGGTTTGTTTAGAATAATCCTTTAACATTTATGTTACAAACTCCATTTGAAATATTAAAAAACTTCGATTAGATATCATACTATATTTTATTTTTTTTTAAAGAGAACAGGACGAACCGCTTTAGTCTTTCTTCCTAAGTTTTGTTGATGTTCGTCGTCGTACTCTTTCCAGCATGTTTTGATCCTTTATGTACATAAAAGGATGACCAAAGTTATACAAAGCAGTCAAGGTGTCGTTTCGAAGAACTTGTTTACAATTACTTTTGGTAATGAACATATATGCTTTTTCTGCTGTACACTGATCACTCATACAGTATTTAGGATTCCATTTATTAATGCTGACAGGTATTTCCCTTTTGGAACTTCTTATTGCGCATTTTATGTTCAAATTCCCAGTCTTATCACCGCTATGTTTAGCAAACCTGCCATTTATGGTGCCCGGCTAGCTCAACACCGCCTAATACAACCCATGGTCAACTCAAACGTGATCACCCCAACCACGATCAACATAATCCTTGGTTTGTTCATGCCATGGTGAGAGTAACTGAATCCCGGTTACTCGTAGTTCATGGTCATTTTAACTCTAAACCCGACAAGAACGTACCCTGATGTGAGAATAAGAACAGACTCCACCAGTTTTCCTCACTACCCAAGCTGATAACTCTTACAGGGAGCTTACCTGTCCGTGTCTGCATCATGTATAACAACATGTATGGTGGATGGGGAAGGTTCCACTTTCCGTAGCTCTCTTAAAAAGAATGAAATGAAAAGCATTTCGTCTCGTTAACTCAAAAATAAAAGACGAAGTAATTTCTAAATCTTGTCTTATACGTAAATGCGCAATCTAACCTTTTAATATTACACACACACACACACACACACACACACACGGCCCGGTAGCTCAGTGGTTAGAGCGCTGGCTTCACAAGCCAGATGACCGGGATTCGATTCCCCGACCGGGTGGAGATATTTGGGTGTGTCTCCTTTCACGTGTAGCCCCTGTTCACCTAGCAGTGAGTAGGTACGGGATGTAAATCGAGGAGTTGTGACCTTGTTGTCCCGGTGTGTGGTGTGTGCCTGGTCTCAGGCCTATCCGAAGATCGGAAATAATGAGCTCTGAGCTCGTTCCGTAGGGTAACGTCTGGCTGTCTCGTCAGAGACTGCACCAGATCAAACAGTGAAACGCACACACACACACACACACACACACACACACACATGAAATACCCGAAGAGAGACATGACGCTACGAAGAAATATGTTCCTACAGCACACCTGTGGCGTATTTTTATCTCTATCCTTTAAAGTCTTAATTAAATGTTGTGATTTTTAGAATAAAGTCTCGCGTCGCAGCAGCAATGACAACAAAAGCAGTCATACGTGTGGAGAGAGAGAGAGAGAGAGAGAGAGAGAGAGAGAGAGAGAGAGAGAGAGAGAGAGAGAGAGTGAGCGTGCGAGAGAGGGGGTCATTGACCGCATTCTTCCCTCGGCTGGCGCCTGAGTACATATGCGCCTTTTAGATTTCCATCATTACAAGGGACCAATGCTGTCACACGAAGTCTCTCCATTCATTAGGAGAGTATTGCACTTTTCTTATTCCTCTGCAACATTCCACCTTCCCTTGTAATGATGCAGAAGAGGAAAAACAAGCGCGATGAGACAAGCAGCCGCGGCCTTGTGGGGTCAGTGACCGATGGCTGGGACTGAGCGAGGGAAGGGATTGCAGAACAGAGGCGAGGGAAGGGAGGAAGTAATATGGGGAGAGAGAGAGAGGGAGCGAGGGCAGTTGGAGGATGGTTGAACACTCTACAAAGAAACAAAATTGAAAAACCAAGACACAGTGGACATTTGTTTGTCTATCTATTCCTTTATTTTTAGGTACATATTCAGAAATCTTGGAGAAAGTGATGCAATACGTCAGCATTAGCAACGAGGGAGGAAAGGAGAAGGGCAGGCAGTGTTTAGTGAAAAGGAAGGTGCTGCAGCTTGTGCTTGACCTCAGAGTAAGAAAGGAAATGCCGAAAAGGAGTTACGGTGCCCGTCAATAGACACAGCCAGACACCAAGACAACATGCAGTGCATAGTGCATTGCTGGCGAACGTCACGCCAAGCACCAAGCACACCGCCATGACAGTCCACCACATTATTATTATTATTATTATTATTATCATTATTATTATTTATATTATTATTATTATTACTATTATCTTCTTTCCTTAATGAGAGAGAGAGAGAGAGAGAGAGAGAGAGAGAGAGAGAGAGAGAGAGAGAGAGAGAGAGAGAGAATAATATCTAGGTCAACTGCCACCGAGGAAGAAAAGGATGACGACAACGAGGTAAGGGCCCAATGTTTTTTTTCTCAAAGTTTCAACAGTGATTATGACTACTAACACACGCACGTGTACAGATAATAAACACAAATGAATGCAAGAATGGAAAGTAAAAAATACCATTTTCAGTAATATTAATAATCAATTTAGTTTCAAGATTTAGGTGAAATACTAGACTACTACTACTATTACTACTACTACTACTACTACTACTACTACTACTACTACTACTACTACTACTACTTATTACCATCACCACTACCACTGCCATCACTACCACCACCATCACCACTACTACTACTACTACTACTACTACTACTACTACTACTAGTTTTACTGATAGTACTACCACCACCACTACTACTACTACTACTACTATTACTACTACTACTACTACCACAATTACGAGTAAGTTAGGCTTTCTGAGTAGTCTCCGCCAGTTTTTTTTTTTTTTTTCTCACTCTTACAACTGCTAACTTTGTACACGGGACTTATCCGTCCATGTTTGCTTCACATGTAGTATGTGGGGTGATTTCACGCATACTGATCCTTTAGACAGGGTGGAATCAAAAGCTTTTCATTTTACCAACTCTTCTCAAAGTGATTGTCTTCAGTCTCTTTTTCATCGCAGCAGCGTTGCATTTCTTGCTGTCTTCTACTACTATTTTCATGGCAACTGCTCTTCTGATCTTACTAACTATATGCCTCCCCTCCTCCTGCGGCCTCGCAGCACAAAACTTTCTACATTCTCTCACCACTATTATGTCCACCTCTCCAAAGCAAGAGTTAACTAGTATTTTCAGTCATTTATCTCCTCCTCTGTTGTTTTTAAGTAGTACTTTCGACTCTATATCGGGACCGGCATTTCAGTGTGCCTTATTTATTATTGTAGTTTTTGTTGCACTTGGTCGATCCTTCTCTACTTAACAAATTACTCCTTATTATGAAAATAATAAGAGTAATAACAAAACAATAACAAAGATGATAATGAACAACAACAATGATAATGATAAATGATAACAATAATAATAATAATAACAATGATAGCAATAATAATAATAATAATAATAATAATAATAATAATAATAATAATAATAACAACAGTTTTGTATGTTTTTGTTATGTTTCTTGTTCACATGTAATTCATGTTGCCATATATATATATATATATATATATATATATATATATATATATATATATATATATATATATATATATATATATATATATATATATATGTGTGTGTGTGTGTGTGTGTGTGTGTGTGTGTGTGTGTGTGTGTGTGTGTGTGTGTGTGTGTGTGTGTGTGTGTGTGTGTGTGTGTGTCCGCTCGTACGCGAGTAACAATGAATGTGTAAATTGGTGTATGGTGAGTAGGCTTGCATGCCAGATACTCAATAAAAGTTAAAGCTGAGAAAATAAGCAAGGGAACAGAGAGGAATAGAAGGAAGAATGTTTTGAGTTCTACCCTCCTCTGACACACACACACACACACACACACACTCTCTCTCTCTCTCTCTCTCTCTCTCTCTCTCTCTCTCTCTCTCATGTCGTCCTAAACTAAGCAACCTACGTAACATTATTCTTCTCATCTCAAAATGGCAGTCAATGTTAGATGCGTTGTGGTAACGATGGCAATGGAAGAGTTAGGAGCACACCACAGCACCAGACTAATGTGAGAGTACAAGATACTTCGAGAGAAAGTGGAAGTAGCTAACATGCGCAGTACAACTCGGGACTATAAAACATCAATAACAATAACCCGCTGCAAAAGATTTCGATAAGAATAAGTCAGTATTCTCTGCACCATATGTTTTTTTTTTTTTTTATATCTATTTCATGTATTTTTAAAAATTTTAATTTCCTGTGCATCATTAATGTTCCTCTTCAGGAATCAATTTCACATTTTGTTTCTTCACACACACACACACACACACACACACACACACACACACACACAGAAATATGTCACGTTCTTGCCTAATACCTATTGACGCATAACACATACAGGGGAGTAAGTAGTGAATATATATACACGGGAAAGTCTGTCTCATTTGTGAATCGTTTTGATAACAGTGGTAGTAGTAGTAGTAGTAGTAGTAGTAATAGCAGCAGCAGCAGCAGCAGTAGTAATAGTAGTAGTTGTAGTAGTAGTAGTAGTAGCAGTGGTAGTGGTAGCAGTAGTAGTAGTAGTAGTAGTAGTAGTAGTGGTAGTAGTAGTAGTAGTAACAGTGGTAGTAATACCAGCAGCAGCAGCAGCAGGTGGTGGTAGCAGTGGTGGTAGCAGTGCAGTAGCAGTAGTGGTGGTAGCAGTAGTAATAGTAAGTAACAACAACCAGCAGTAGTAGCAGCAGTAGTGGTAGCAGTGGCAGTGGTAGTAGTGGTGGTGGTGGTAACAGTAGTAGTGGTAGTAGCAACAGTGGTAGCAGCAGTAGTAATAGTAGTAGTAGTAGTAACAGTAGTAGTAGTAGTAATAGTAGTAGTAGTAGTAGTAATTGTACGTAACAGTAGTAGTAGTAGTAGTAGTAGTAGTAGTAGTAGTAGTAGTAGTAGCAGCAGCAGCAGCAGTAGTAGTAGTAGTAGTAGTAGTAGTAGTAGTAGTAGTAGTAGTAGTACATTGCGCGTATACAGTATCGTGTTCATGTAGCTAGTTTTTATTCATTTATCAATTTATTTATTTATCAATTTATTGATTCTTTTTAAGAGAACGTTGTAAATGATTTAGTAGGTCAGTGTGATGTTAGTGTGGCTACACTGCGTGAGGCACGTCATGTCTATTACAGGTTCAGTGACATAATGAGGATGATGATGAGGATAGTGGTGGCGTGTGGGCGGTGACCTATAATATAAATGGTGACGGAAACTAAAAGACCACCAAATTTGTGATGTGGCAGCGACAGTTTGGGTGGTTGTGTGAGATGCATAAGAGGTGGCAATGTTGAAGAGAGACGACAATAGTGGCAGTGGTGACGGAGTGGAGAAGGTCGGGGTCGATGACCTTTCACTAGGAGTACAGGAGTGGCCAGCCAGGCAACCTCAGCTCTGACTCACAACATATGACGGACGGCACCGTGACCGCGGACTATGCCAAGCAGCCTCAGCACTGTTTTGCAGCAGTGGCTGACGGCGCTGTGACCACTCACTGCTTTTGCTTTATCTTTTATGATCATTAAGGGTAGTTGAAAAGGCTTGCTTATTAGAGGTTCAGCTATGTTGCCTCATGTGCCTCCTTTGCCTAACAATTAATTATATCAAATTTAGAAGAGCTACATCATACTAATTATATTCGTTGTTCACCAGTGATGTACATATGGCAACCATTAATCATAGTTAGCAGCAACAAGTCACTCACACAAATTATTGGTCACTTTTAAACTTATATCATCATGTCTCCGCGAAGCACTAGCCAGGCTGCCAACAGATAAACGCTCGGCAACAACACTATATAACAACAATAATAAAGAGGGCAATTCCGTATTGCGGCTACTGTGTCCCTTCAGTGTGTCACAAACAATCTGTTTTTTCAGGGATTTCACGTGTGATTTCATGAAATTCCTAAAGACTGAAATAAACAAATAGATAATAAAATAAGTAAAATTACTAAATAAAATAATAAATAAGAAATTAATCACCATACTTTATGCTGGTAAATGTTCATTCAGATTTGCTTTCTTTTTTTATTCACTTCAACATGAATCCACAAAGGTAGGTAATAAGTGACTTTTTTTTTTAACATGCCTACAAATTCTCTAAAGAAATGATTACAAATCTATCTAGTATGGTTGACTTGTTACACTGAATCTAGAATAACTTGGGCAAATGAAACCAAACCTAACGTTATCTTTTCAGTAAAGGAAATCACATCGAAAATATGGTTATGGAGACATTTTTGCACGAAAACACAAGGTAATTACTTCGTGAAATCCGTGATTACACAAATTCTTAGTTAAATATTTTTTACTTTGTCGCAATGCGACATCAAGGCAGAATGTGAAGCTTCTCTTCATCCCCTCTACATTAGATGACAACTAAGGAAGGGAGAAAGAGCAATTCAATAATTCATGGCCAATCTTTTAGTAGTCACGTGTGGTGAGCAGCGAATGTGGGGAACAACATTCTTATTACTACTGTACAGTATTTCTTAACCTTATTCTGACTTCAGCATACCTTGCAGTCAGGTGTAGACAGTGCAATACCCACTGACTCTGGATAATGCATCACTACACAGACTATAGTTGTTTCACTGCTAGAAAGATATGAAGTACACGTACCGCGAGTGTGGCACAGTGCTAGGTGACAGACTTCCTACCAGTGTGTGGAATATAAGTTTAGATCTAGTGCTTCGATGGCATCAACTGATCAACTCTCTCCTTTACTTGGCCGTCTTCAGTGTTATCTTGTTATAATTTTATATTTGTTGCTATTTTCTAACGAGGCTTTCCTAGTCGCTGTTCTTTAGAGTCTGATAACTGCATTAGTTCCCTCTCCCTCTCCCTCACCCGCCGGGAACCCATCCCAACAATCCTTCCTCAGCCTCGTCGTGAGAGGATGTATTTCGCGGAAAAGTCTATTGGGCCATAGAAGTACACCAGAATACACATTTCTTCTTTTTGTGATACGGTATAGTAATTTTAGTGCTTTCTTTGTAGTTTTTTCTTTGTTTCATTTGGTTTACCTTTATTTCTCAATTCTAATAAGTTTACAACTTCCGATGCTAAGTTAATAAGAACCCTAATGTTATGGGTTTTTTCTCTTATGTCCCTATCATTCCTCCAAAAGTTGTCATATTACCTCCCTTTAGGAACCGCTGCAGCAAAGTGTTTCATAATATTAGCAAACATCAAGAAGGCAAAAAAATCCTTAAGTCCAACACCCAAGACATGAAAAGAAAACGAAACCGATAGAGAAAATGTCACAGCGTTGACTTTAATATTCAAGCGAGTACATTTTGCTGCTTTCTTTGAAATGCATCAGTGCAATGATTGACGATCACACATAATCGCTTCGTATAAAGCAATCATTGAACAGTTAACAGTTAAGGTGGATTTACATGCGCCAATTGCGACTGAAATTTTACGTCGGTAGAGTTTCCGACTCATCCCTTCTAGTCGGAAAGTGTCACACGTAGCGACTGGAAAGTATAGACTAGTTGGCGCCTTCGCGGGAAGTGACTGTAAACAAACAGCCGAGATGTCTTCCTCCAGTGACGGTGCTGATGCTGTGATTGCTCTTCTTTTGACGTACAGGAGAAGTTAACAGAAAAGAAAATGCCTGTGGATATGTCCCCGGCTAAGTAGAAGGAAAGAACGGAGTGTCTACCACACTGCAAGTTAGTCCACATTTCTCATAAGAAAATTGATAATCTTAAGAAGACTATGCACAATTGCGATAAAATTAAATCCTGACAAGTCTTCAAACCTCACCTCCAACAACACCCTGCATTAAGGGAAATAGTTCTCGTAGAGTGGCAGTTATTTCGTCGAACGAGGATTTGCGCGTTTTTTTTATTTATTTATTTTTTTTTACTGTTTTCTGGGTCACCAGATGTGTTCTTATTCTCTCACCAACTCTAACATCATCTTCTCTATACATGGTGACCACATTTTTAAAGCTTACTCCGTGACGTCACGATGTAAGTAGTCACAAATCGACAAACAAGATCAATGGTCTTATTTTGCGACTGGTTTCTCCAGTCGCTAGGCACCGATTTTGCGTCGGAAGCTCCATCGACGTAAAATTTCAGTCGCAAATTGGCACATGTGAACCCGCCTTTAGAAGAAATACTACTAATTCTACACATATACTTCACCTTGGAATAAAATAAAACATTATATCTCTTTCATAATAAACGCTGGCTATACATTATCTGTACGTGTGATATGTAATACCACAACGATTCAATGATCGATTGATACTTTTATTCTTGCATTAATAGCACCGTGTAACAAAGCTTTTGTCCTTGAGTTGAAACTGTTATTTCTTATTTGCTTATATATATATATATATATATATATATATATATATATATATATATATATATATATATATATATATATATCATCATAATTATTATTAATATTAGTAAATACTTACTGTACAGAAAATGTGGAAGGTGTTTTCTCACCCTTTTAAGCGATTGTTGCACATCACTTTTAACACAAAACACATTGATGATGAGAGACTCCTGCACGAAGCTTAATACTATGAGGGCCACAATGGACAAACAAGCATGGATACTCATTATGGTGAATCTATCTCATGATTCCTTTCTTACTGCTATCCCAACCCTTACTGGCTAGTAGCGGCGAGAACGGCAAGATTAAATTTTTTTCTTATTTTTGGGATGTTCCTTTTTCCTGATAGGTTCTGTGATAAGTTGCATTAATAAAATTCTGAAATGAACTGCTTGGAACACTCGCACTAGCCCTTGCCTCGACCTCTATCGTTATAAAGTTACCACAGTTGACATTTTCTAGTTGACACCTTTTATCATGCTGTCAGCTGTATGCACGAGCAGCAGGTGGTGGGGTCGGAAAGGAGAATGCCATTATTCTTTTCTCATATCAGCAAGCAAACAAAAACATTCTTTTCGGACACCAAGATGTCACGGTACGATACTGCGGAAGGGCAACCACTTCCTTTCTAGATGCTGCATAAATCAATTCTCTCAGCGTGGCTTCTACAGAATGGTATATAATTTGCAATGTCAAGTAATGGCAGTGGTGCGTTTCACTTATTACATTCTCTTTAACATAAGTAAGACATTCTATGTAAATGATTCAAAGTGACGGCAGTGGTATGGTTCAGTGTATCACGTGGCCTTTGTCCCTGCCATTGTGTTGGGCCTCGCTGGACAGCACAACCCCGTGAGGCAAGATGTCGTGCCTGATTACAGACCAATGGATGCAGGAGGTGTGTGAGCTAGGCACACGTGGAGGCGGTGAAGGGAGGAGGGAGGTGTGTAGACTAGTGATGTATCAGATACTAGATTTTAGAGTTTTGCGGAGAAGGAGCCGTGTAATATACTTCCCATAAAAAGCGGCTGCAGATAAAGCTGCGGATGTAAAAACATCAGTATTTGCGGATGTGGTTGCTGATGCGGTTTTGGATTGTTTTACCGCCATACCTAAGGTTGCAGAATGTAAATATTTCTCAAACATCAGAATGCATCGTAGCCTCAACACAAAATCTCTGAGAGGAGAGAAAAGGTGTTAAAAAAGTCAAATAAAAAAAATAGAATAACAAAAATGATAAAAATATTAGGAAATGTATCATATATCTTAACATTACAAACAAATGTAATAGTAGAAGAGGAGTACAGGGGCGATGGCTTAGAGAAAATAAAGTAAGAAGAGGTTTACCTTTCCTGTTTCTATTCATTCTCTTTACTTTCTCCCCGTATTCCCATCATTTTTCACCCTTTCTCTATTCTCTCCTTCCCTTGTTACAAATCTCTTTCCCCTGTCTACTCCACGGTACACTCCCTTCTCCCCCGGTCCGCTCCTCTTCCTTCCTCCTTCCTCTTGTCCTGTCACCTCCCTTCCATGACAAAGGGACAAGGGAGTGATAACCCGTCCCCCAACCTCATCCCCACCCACCGAATCATTCCCCCCCCCCTCTCTCTCTCTCTCTCTCTCTCTCTCTCTCTCTCTCTCTCTCATCATTCCACACACACACACACACACACACACACACACACACACACACACACACACACACACACTCACTCACTCACTCACTCACTCACTCACTCACTCACTCACTCACTCACTCACTCACTCACTCACTCACTCACTCTCTCTCTCTCTCTCTCTCTCTCTCTCTCTCTCTCTCTCTCTCTCTCTCTCTCTCTCTCCTATGATACTTTTACCTATTACCTGAAGCAAATTAATTTATAAATTTTATAGAGAGACCAAATACAGGAGTTGAGATTATTGTCTGACGTAATGAGTTTTCTTGTGATCCAGAAACGGATTTATTCACTTTAATCTATCGTGGAGGATATACCTTCGAAATTCTAACAACAATGACAGTCTCCTGGAATGACTTAATGATAGCCACAGAGTAAACGAGGATCGTGGAAGACCAGGAATGGTTTAGGCCTTTCAGGGGGGGGAAGAAGGTGGGTGGGGGGGGAGAAGGTTTCGCGCGCGTCCTTCCGTCAGTTAGTGTTGAGTGTGAGCCGTGGAGAGCCGGACACTGTTGAACAAGCCGAGACTTAAGCGTTTATGTGCTTGTTTGTATCATTAAGAGAGTTGATCTTTACGTTGTCATGCCTCCCTTGTTTAGCGGTGGCAGCTCAGTGTGTGACGCTTACCTCAAGCTGATCTGCCTAGAGCGTGTCTGGTGACAAGGAGTTTGAATACGCGAATCCTACAATGTTTCCTGGTGACAGCTCCAAACTCCAAAAATCAAGTGAAAAACGGAACTTAGCATATTTTTCATATAGTTAACAAAACAGACGATTAGGGAAATAATTTCACAATTTGATTCTTTATAATCTTGCTGAGAATGAAATGTAATATGTAAGATTTACCACTCTGAAGTTATTGAGCAGGATGTCAACAACGCATTTGTGAGGTAAAACCACAAGATCTTTGTACTGTGCTCATTGTGGGCCGCCTTTAGGCTGAAGGCCCGCACCACTCGGTAGAGTGGTAATCTCACCAACCATGTACTGTGCTCACGTCAATGAAATATTTCATAGCTGATCGTTTATGTTGGTTCAAGCGACTGAGCGGAAAGTGGCACAAATATAAAAATTCAAAATAATCTTAATAATCACACACGCGCACACACACACACACACACACACACAACACACACACACACACACACACACACACACACACACACACACACACACACACTGGATTAAAAATGTTGGTTAGGTAAGATGTATGAATGGTGGTTTGTAAGATTAGATGGAATATTGGTTGAAGGTAATGAGGAGGAGGAGGAGAAGGAGTGGTCAGCATACTCGGCTCACAACCGAGAAGGCCTGAGTTCGAGTGCCGGCCGCGACGAGGCAAATGGGAAAACCTCTTAATGTGTAGCCCCTGTTCACCTATTTAGCAATAAGTAGGTACGGGATGTAACTCAAGGGGTTGTGGTCTTGCTTTCCCGGTGTGTGGAATGTGTTGTGATCTCAGTCCTACCCGAAGATCGATCTATGAGCTCGTAGCTCGCTCGTAATGGGGAAGGTTAGCTGGGTGGCCAGCGGACAACAGTGGTGAATTACACGTACCATACAGTACCCCATACGATGCATCTCATGTAATCGCGGTGAATCGAATGTAAACAAGATTTTATTTTGATTATTAATTTTTGTTAATTGGTCATATTATTCTATAAATATTATTGAACCTAACATACTTGGTACGAGCGTCACAGCAGCAATGGTGCATGTCTGTAACGTTAATGGTGGTGAGCACTGGAACGTAACAAAATATAACTTCTTTCACAGACTCCCACGAAAATATACAGCAACTTGATCTAGAATTATGGACCGAATTTGATGTACTTGAAATGATTCCCTCAAACTCCTCCCGTAAAGGATACTAACCTGTACTACGTTAATCCTGTGTCTTCTGATGTAAGTGTCGGTGGGCCAAAGTTTTTAAGTTATCACTTGTTAAACTTGTGGCGGGAATAAACACACCGGCTCTCATAGTCAACACATGAGATGAGTTTGTCTCCGTTAAATATCATTGAGAGAACGCACTGGCCACGCGAAAGAAAACGAGGAGGAATAGGGGTAATTATAAAGGAAGGGATTCCTCCTCGGTTGTCGAAACTCGAAGCTCCATCCACTGACAAGAAAGTGCGCTTATATATAGACTTGAAAAACATACTGACATCATGTACTCGGGCCCTGACTGTTTTTGCACTTTACGGAGGCGTTACCTTGGTAATCTACTGGTCCTTAATTTGTAGTACTCAGTTGCTTTCATAGTATTTAAGTTATCGGATCATTTGTCAATGAAAGCAACTGGCGATAACTTGATTATTGCTATATATTGACTATCTACTATTTTATTTTATCTATTTATTTTCGCCACGCGGCTTTACCATGGCAGAATCCGTTGTACAATAATATATGCTTGCTATGCTGTAGCTGGCTACACACTACTTGCCGCGATCACGTGGAGATGGATCCACTGTCTGCACATATTCGTACAGCACACGTACTAAAGATGCATCGAATGTGAGAATTCAGATACCAGAGGGTGCTGGTGCGCATGCAGATCTCGTATACATATTTTTTCCGAATTCGGAAGTGGATGCGGATACCAGTTTCCTCCAAATAGCGGGTGAAGATATCAAATAATGACATCCTCGTGGATGCAGATGTGTTCAAGATTTTGGTATAAAATCACTATTCTCAGCACTATTAAAGGCAGATGGTTGCTGCAATGTGTTCAGCAATAAGTTCTTTTTTTTCAGTTAAGGTGGGGAAATATTGCTATTGAAAAAAAACTTTCAGATAAAAATGTCCTTGGGGAAGGAATCTTCGATACAAGGGGAATACAATTAGATTATAGGAATATTTAGATACAGGTAAGTGAGTAGTAATAAAAGCTTTTTACCGACAAGTTTATAAGTGTAAATGACGTACGGTTCAAGAGAATGATATCTAGAAAAATAAAGAATAAAATGTTCAGGTATTTTCAATGGGCTATGAAATTTTGCAATTGTTAGCCAGGCATAGAACAAAATATGCTGCGTGCCTTGAGACCTGTCAGGTGTGGGCTGCACGCTACCTGTCTGCAGAACTACATCACTCAGTGGGACAAGTCGTCTTTAAAATGGCTTACAAAAGGCCTGCGTACCGCACCAACAGAAGCTGTGGCGCAAGACGCAAGGGTGAATACAGCTGCGGGTGGACGCACAAACAACAGCAGCAGGAATCAAGAGGTTAGACCATTTGCCTCAATACCAGGACCGAAGCCCCTGCCGCTTCTGGGTAATCAGCTCTTCTTCACAACTATGGGTAAGCATTTCATTGAGAGAGAGAGAGAGAGAGAGAGAGAGAGAGAGAGAGAGAGAGAGAGATACTAATGCTCTATTTGTTTGTTTCTATATTCATGAAGTGTTCATAACAGTAATGGCATTTAGATTTTTGCTCTTTCACAATTGTGCTTATTATTATTATTATTATTATTATTATTATTATTATTATTATTATTATTATTATTATTATTATTACTATTATTGCTATTATTACTATTACTCTTGTTGTTGTTGTTGTTGTTATTATTATTATTATTATTATTGCTATTATTATTATTATTATTATTATTATTATTATTATTGTTATTATCATTATTATCATTATTACCATTATTGTTACTATTGTTGTTGTTGTTGTTATCATTATTACTATTATTATCATTATTATTATTATTATTATTATTATTATTATTATTATTACTATTACTATTATTTTCATCATTGTTATCATTACTATCATTATTATTATTTTTTTCTATTGCTGTTATTATTATTATTATTATTATTATTATTATTATTATTATTATTATTATTATTATTATTATTTCTATTAATTCGCTTCACCTTTAAGAAAAAAGAAGTGGGAACAAAAAATTTCCATATCATGAGAAACTTTCTCTGGCTATTTTCCACCACTCGACAGGCAACGCAAGCAGGACTTTGTAGCAGAACACGTCCTTCCCTTGACAAGATAAACACATTTCCGCAACGATCCTTTCTTTCCTTAACGTATTACAATCTATAATTACAATAATCACAACATTCCATCAAGCTTTCATGTTTGTTGTTAGGGTTGTTATTATTGTTAGTTATTACTATTGTTATTATTATCATCTTTATTATTTCATTATTCATTATTACTATTATTATTATTATTGTTATTATTATTATTATTGATATTATTATTATTTTATCATTATTACTATTATTATTATTACTATTATTATTACTATCATTATCATTACCATCATTATTATAACTTCTTCACAAAAGAATGACGGCACTGTTAGCCTTGCGACGCAGTAAAATATTTGCATTTAATCATATCCGACATCCTGGGTAGGTGGCTGCCCAGTAGAAAGGTACTGGGAGAGTGTACAAGGTATCTACAAGAAGTATGGCCCTGTGGTGAAGGTGGAGCGTTTCTCCGGCAGCCTGGACATGGTGATGGTGTTCCGGCCAGAGGACACCAGGAAAATGTTTCAGGTCATATTAAAGTAACATCACAGAATGGAATATCGAGATTAATCTAGCAACATAATCTGTCTCTCTCAAGCAGTTACGTACTTTGAAATATACATATCATAATTAACTTTTTAAAATTTTCAAATTGTCCGTAATGAGAGAGAGAGAGAGAGAGAGAGAGAGAGAGAGAGAGAGAGAGAGAGAGAGAGAGAGAGAGAGAGAGAGAGAGAGAGAGAGAGAGAGATTTGATTGATTTATTGACAAACTCATACACAAAATTGATATTTTACACTTGTAACCTATAAATATTAGTCCAAATTTTTTTTCTACCAGTTATATTACATAAACAAACCCTCTCGAATATTATCACGGTCCTTATTTATATAAATGTAACACTTCATGTATATATTCGCATAAGTTGCGTTCCCTTCCACCAGAGCCCATTAAGTTATAAACACTGGAAAAAATCTAACATATCATACTTCTGTCTCAATTGTCCAGAAAGTGTACAATGCAACAACACATGTGCTTCACTTTGAATGACATTGTCTGGACATGAACACAGAGAGAGAGAGAGAGAGAGAGAGAGAGAGAGAGAGAGAGAGAGAGAGAGAGAGAGAGAGAGAGAGAGAGAGAGAGAGAGAGAGAGAGAGAGAGAGAGAGAGAGAGAGAGAGAGAGAGAGAGAGAGAGAGAGAGAGAGAGAGAGAGAGAGAGAGAGAGAGAGAGAGAGAGAGAGAGAGAGAGAGAGAGAGAGAGAGAGAGAGAGAGAGAGAGAGAGAGAGAGAGAGAGAGAGAGAGAGAGAGAGAGAGAGAGAGAGAGAGAGAGAGAGAGAGAGAGAGAGAGAGAGAGAGAGAGAGAGAGAGAGAGAGAGAGAGAGAGAGAGAGAGAGAGAGAGAGAGAGAGAGAGAGAGAGAGAGAGAGAGAGAGAGAGTACAATATCTTTTACTAGTTTTAGAAACTCATTGATAATTATAATGAAGACAATAAGTTATTGATAATTTTGGGAGGCTTGAAGTTGTGACATGGATAATAAATAGTCTAGTGATGCTTTTCGATCCCGATACAGGCAGAGGGAGTGTACCCAGTGCGTCCAGGCCTTGGCATCCTCACCCACTACCGAGCCAAGCGTCCTCAGTGGTTCACCTCTCCCGGCCTGGTCCCAGGGTAATTACGAAATCCATTTTCAATTTATATATATATATATATATATATATATATATATATATATATATATATATATATATATATATATATATATATATATATATATATATATATATTATAGGAATCAACTTTCTTCTATTTCATGTCACTGAATGAGCAGAATCTCGTTGCACTAAGATTCTGTGCGTAATAATTTAATGAATAACTCCTGCCTTTTCATTATTACTGCTGTTAGTATATGAATATTAAAAAGTTGTACTAAGCCAAGCTCTGATAAGTAAGGTACTCTGTAGGACTTTGACATTACTGTTAAAAGAATGGTAAAAACAGCGAGAGGCAGTGGTTCTTAACCCTTTTATTACCACTCCCCTTTAAGGAATATGTTCTTCCCTCCACACCCCCATTGCATCTATGAATACAATTCTCTCCCAGATTTTATAGACAAATGCGATACTCTTGGATTTTTCATAGACTTTTCATTACTTGACTATGATCTCTTTAAGAGAAAGATAAATGTAATTTGAGAAATTCCTGCTTTTTAGAAGGGGCTCGCCTCCCCTTTGGAAAATGATGACTCCCCTCCCTAGGGGCACGCGCCCCTCATGTCAAGAACGACTGGAGAGAGGAATCTGAACCCCAGTCTCATCCTCCTAGGTGAGAACAAGAAAAGGATGACTGGCAACGCGTCGAAGTGCTTCATTCCCTTGTTCGTTCCCTTGTCTGGGCACTTTCTGATGTTTATTCTCTGTGAGGTGGTGGGAGAAAAGTGGTGTTCTTCCGCCTGTGTCGTCATCGTGTTATTTTTAGAATAATCTAATTTTATGTTCGTTAGGTTTAACAAGCGTCTTGGACAGCCATACTCCAGTCTCCTCAAACACTACCAAACTCGTCACTCAAGTGTTTAAGTGGAAGAAGAGCTTAACAAGCATGGCTATCATTTCTATATCCTCAGGAACGGGCCAGAATGGCGCCGCCTACGTAGTGCCATCCATCCCTTGCTTCGACGAGAGGTAATTAACGCCTACCGCCCAGCTCAGACTGAAGTTGCCAACGATCTGGTTCGCTTTATTCGTGCCAGTAATGAACAAAACACCAAACAACATCCCTCAAGATACATAATCTTCGACACTCTTAGTATTCTTTTTAACTACACTTTAGAAGGTGAGTATCAAGCAGATCTTGAGACCAAGAAAGGTAGAAAGTAAAGTAATATAGCAAGGCCAAAACGATGTTCAAGGACTTGGCTAAAACTGATTTGATATCTCCCGTCCCTCCGCCCCATCCCCACACACTAACTTGAATCAAGTAAAGGGAAAACACAAAACCGCTAAATACTTGTCAATCACACAATTTAAAAGAGGGCGTAGAGTGGATTGAATGATTGAATTGTAAGTAATGTGATATTTCACCAAGTCTCTCACTTCAAGAGGTGAGCTGCTATGCCGAAATGGCAACTCACAAGAATAATATGCAGGAAAAAGGTAACGTAAACTGGAAAAAGCACAAACAGTAGCAAATGTAATTCACATGGCAGTAGAATACCGACAATAATAATGATTACACAACATAGGAAGCTCATTAAAGAATCCTAGTTATCTCCGATGAATTCCCATACCGAATATATAGGTTACAGAGACCAAAAAAAAAAAAAAAAAAAAGGTAATGTCACAATGAAAAACAAGATGACTGCCCGCCTTAAAAGACAGGGGTAGTACTCACATCTCAGAGGCAGGAATTGATAAGCACGTAGGAGAATGTCAGTTGTATGGACAAACACCCCATGAAAAAATGATACGTTTCAAAGGATTCGAGATACTTCTCAGGCTTACGGGAAGACCATTCCATCTACCTTCCCAGAGCTCACACTGCTAGACGTGCCAGAAACCGCCAAGGAATGGCGCTGTAAGGCGTTGTGGTGGACTGTGAAACGTATAATCACTCAACTGGTTAACAATTAATAAAGAGAGAGAGAGAGAGAGAGAGAGAGAGAGAGAGAGAGAGAGAGAGAGAGAGAGAGAGAGACCAATGTAGTCCCATCTATCTATCTATCTATCTATATATATATATATATATATATATATATATATATATATATATATATATATATATATATATATATATATATATATATATATATATATATATATATATATATCTATATCACTGCCCCTATGTTCTCTCTCTCTCTCTCTCTCTCTCTCTCTCTCTCTGCACTTTTCAGAATTACTTATCTTCACGGAATCAAAGTTATACGTATGTCTTATTTCCTCCATGTGACAGCCGTTGCCGTGGTGTCTCTGGGTATGCGTCTAGGCTGCCTCGCTTCCACTTCCACCAACCACCAAGCCCAAAGTATCATCAGAGCGAACATAGAGACATTGACTGTGCTCTGGGAGTCAATGCTTCAACTGCCGCTATACAAATTGTTTCCAACCCGAGGTTACCGCAACCTGTGTGCTGCTCAGGACACCATCTGCAGGTGAGTTTGTATCAGATGCAAGATGCTAATTCTTAGAGGTAAGAGAAAAAAAAATACTCTTGAAGGAAAATATTCCGTTGATAGATGAGAGAGAGAGAGAGAGAGAGAGAGAGAGAGAGAGAGAGAGAGAGAGAGAGAGAGAGAGAGAGAGAGAGAGAGAGAGAGAGAGAGAGAGCAAGCATTACCTTATAGGGAACGAACAAATAGTGCATACAGCACTGTAATACATGTGGCTCCTGAACACAGTTTGAAATGTTTACACAGGACTTTGAGCATTGGAGTTTTCAACATCTATAAGCATCAGGCTATATACTCATGTGTAAAATTTACACACACACACACACACACACACACACACACACATCAATTCTCTCTTTTAGGCTAGTGAATATGGAGGTAGGTCGACGAAGAGAGGAGCTGGCCTTGGATCCTGAAGGATTTACCCAGCGACAACCCTTCCTGGCAAGTCTTATGAGCAATCCTGACCTGTCCTCGCAAGACGTCTTCCTCCTGCTGGTTGAGGTCTTACAGGGTGGTATAGATGCGGTCAGTTTACATTCCCTCAATTTCCTCGTCTTCCTGTTTAACCTATGCTTTCAGTAGAATTTCTCCAAAACTACACAAAAATACCTGTCCTCCTTCACTTTTTTTTACTTTACGATAAGGTTGTGTTAACTAATTTCTTACCGATTGCTATAATGTAATTTTTGTGTTTCAACTTTTCTTTTCCAGTATTGTTTTTCAGAGTTCTTTTCTTACCAGCTTTATACTTAGCCCCCGTATAGTTATTTTGTTCCTTTCCTATTTTTTTTTGTTTGCTCTGTGCTTGCTGCTTTGGTCTTACAGCAGCCTCTGCAATGTATGCTTTTCCTGTATGAGTCTACAGCACAGCATAAAAGGGCTATACCGAAATACATATAGTGTATATTAACTCCAATCTATTTCCTGGACAAAAGACGGTTGTAAACGAACGAATACTGAGTTCTGAATTCAATTAAGTTGAGGAAGTGACGTAGAGGATAAGGTGGTGAGCGTGGGATCGGGCAGATGCCAACGTGTAGGTTCGAATCCCACCACACCTTGAAGCTATGCCATTTGTCGAGTGTTTTATAGTTACCTACATGTCACCATGATATGTAGATTCTAGGTAGTTACACCAAAGATGCGCTTCGGTGGTGATATGGGCCCAAATATGGGTACCACTATAAATAAAATTGCCCGCGCCACTAATGGGTGGAAGCTGAACAGAGCTTTCCATACTGTTCAAGTATACCTACAGGCGCTATAGGCCATAGCGTAAAAAAAAAAAATGATGATTTGAAAGAAAAAGTTAAAGGGTTACGAGAAAAAACCCCATCAAAGAAAGGGAATATAAAATGCTGTCTGATATTTACAAGATTCGAATCAATGAATGGAAGGAAGAGTGAAAATTTCTACTATAAACTTGATAAAAGAAAATTTTACTGACCAGTTCATCATTCCTCTATAAGTGGCCACGTTTGGAGTCATTATCATTGTGTTTTTTGAAGCCAGTGTGCGTCAAGCAAAGGGATGTAGAGGAGCTTTGCAGAGGCTCACCTTGTTACTGTGCTGTATTCCTCGGCCACATTTCATAGTTGTAATCCTAGTTCTTACAGCGGGATACGTGTCATGAAGCGTTCATATTAAATTCTTCCACATATTTTTGGATTTTACAAGCGGGTAATCTCTGAAAGGAAGTATCTTCAGAACGCTGCGGCCGGAAAGGAATGCACACGATAATTCTGGAGGAGTGCCCTGGCGTATTTATTGAATTCCTGCCGTGCTAGTTTATTTTTACCATTTTTTTTCTTTTTAAATAATATCCTTATATCACCAGCTGTTATTACAGGCTACTTAAAAACAGAATGTAAACAGTTACTTGCGAACAAGATTTGTCCTAAGAGGACGCGACATATGATTTATCTTCTTTTTATATGTACAATGGGAATCGGCCAGAGAAAGAGAGAGAGAGAGAGAGAGAGAGAGAGAGAGAGAGAGAGAGAGAGAGAGAGAGAGAGAGAGAGAGAGAGAGAGAGAGAGAGAGAGAACTGAAAGAAACAAAGGGTCATGTATCAAATTCACCATGTAATAATACATGCATACCCATAACTAGTAGTGATGTACGGTGGTGCAGCGCTAAGACCAGACAACGCCTGGGTGGCGCCACGGCAAAGCGCTGGATCACGATGGAACTCTATGAAAAAGGATATACATATATATAAGTAAATACGTGAAATCTATCAATATAATAGAATTTGCATGCAGGTTTTTGCATACACATATTTGGTATTTTGGGAGGTACCAAAAAAAAAAAAAAAACTTATGTAACCGTTGATACATGCGTAGTCCAGCTGTTCGTGCACTGTCTCACTAATTCGCTTATACATACTCTCATAAAGACTCTCAGTCATCTTTTGGTAAGGCAATAATATACATTTCCCTTGATACAGAACCACAGATTTAGGATTACTCACTGCCACACCTACACCTCTCCCTTCACAAACACAGGGCATACTCAGCCACCCACCCACCCTCCAAACACATACACTAAAAGTTTCTCCCACAGACCGCCACCACTCTTGGGTTCTGTCTTTACTTTCTGGCCGGCCATCCTTCCGTTCAAGACCAGCTGCTGAAAGAGGTGCAGCACGTCCAGCCCGAAACCCACACTCTTCAGGTAGGTCCAACGCCACACTCAGCTCAGATAAGACCCATGCTTTTCATGTACACCACACTCAGCGTGTCAGACAAAATTCACCGTCCCATCGAGGCATACTATTTCACTATAACTCACACAGTCAATACCATTTGTAGCACCTCTTCATTCACAACTATTCAGTCATGTCATGCGCTCAGTCGTCTATACTAGTACTGACTACAAAATTCCTCCTTTTCCTCCTCCACACACACATACACACACACACACACACACACACACACACACACACACACACACACACACACACACACACACACACACACACACACACACACACACACACACACACACACACACACACACACACACATCAATAATCAGTTCATCTACAGGGTTTGCCATACCTGCGGGCTGTGGTGCAGGAAACACTTCGGTTGCGTCCTTCCTCCTCCGCTCGTAGCAGGGTTATTCAGGAAGACACGATTGTATCCGGCTATTTTGTGCCCGCTGGGGTGAGTATTTTATTACGACAATATGAAATTCAGGTATCACTTCTCTGTAATAAATCGTCAAAGGAGAGATACCTGCCTGGCCTTCCTTTTGTTTCAACGTTGTGAATAAATAATCGTGATTTGCCTTAATATCCACTCTTTTACAATGAGTCATTCGACTTTCTTTGCGAGATAAAATAAAGACAATAATTTAATAACTTGAATATAAATTTAATTTCTCTGCAGATGTACCTCAGCCACGGGTGCATCGAGCACTCGTTGAATTAAAATTCATGTGTAAGAGTATACAAAAGAAGAAGACTAAGAAAATCACAAATTCAGTTCACGATTTCAACTTCATTTGATGATTTATTCTGTAATTCCAACGTTCCTCCTACAGACCTTCATCATTTCGCCACCTAATGTTGCATGTCACGATCCACAAACCTTCCCGGAGCCTGACAAATTCAAGCCTGATCGCTGGCTATTCAAGAAACGTGGCAGTGCTTTGAACACAACTGATGCATTATCCACGCTCTCTGACATTGAGAACAAGGCAGCTGAAGAAAAGATTGACCCCTATACAGTAGTGGCCTTTGGTCATGGAGCCCGAATGTGTCCTGGCAGGCGTCTGGCAGAACAGGAAATTCATCTGGCTCTCATACAGGCAAGTGATGGCAAGGAGGAAAGATTATATCGATTGGTGCCTTTTTCTTGATAGTTTGGTGTGAAGATATTTTCTATTGGTGTCAAGGTAGCTATAATTACATCATATGGTACTTTCCATCAATAAGTAAGGTATAGAAAATACAGTGGCTGTGTGGCCGCTCTCAACTAACTATCCCTTAATTCATTCACACGTGGCAAAAAAGAGCTGTTGTACCAATTTGGTCCCGAGTCAAAATATAGTGAATTGAGAGCATCAAAACATCTTCCAGGAATTTTATATATTTCATGCATTATCAATTTTGTATGGATTTATATTGACAAATTATAGTTGCTGTGTTCTGTGAAATATGTTTGGATAGAGATTTGAACAAGTAAATAAGAGCAGTGAGTGATTGGGTAACAAAGCACCAGAAGTTACTCCATGTGCGAGTATAAAGGTTTCCGTTGTGTATTATATTCTGTACCAAAAACGTTATGGTGTCCTTACTCTTCACTCATTAATCACATTTTCTTGCTCCATTTCTATCCTAATATATTTCATAGACAACGAAGTAATAGCAACTATTCAATAAAACTCCTTACTATTTCTTTATTCTATACTTTTCTTTGCTGTCAATGAGCTGATGTGTTAAAAACATAATAAACCATGTGTAATCCACTATATTTAGTAAATATAGTTATTATTCGTACGTGTCTGTTGCAGCTTGTCAAATCCTACAAAATGGAATTGGCTGAGCCAGGAAAGGTTGTGGGACAAGTGATGAGGCTCAACATGATGCCCGACGCC
>NC_059272.1:12306411-12318911 GCF_017591435.1 Portunus trituberculatus | reverse complement strand
CTGGTAAAATTCATGAAGTCAGACATAATGGTGTGTGGCTTGTGGTGTTCCAGTGTTTGATAGATACTGAAAGTGAGTGGATTACATGTCAACTTTCGCCATCTGCAAATGACAAGGAATTATAAAAAAAAAAAAAAAAAAAAGGATAACAGTTTTGTGCTAGGTTCTTTTAAAAATCTATAAGTTTTTGTGGCACTTAACTATGAAATTTATAAATAAACATGGAGTAGCATATATGTCTTGATTACATAATATGCTGACTTCTATGGCCACCTACGTTCGTTATACAAAGTGCACACTCAACTAATTCATATGAATTCATATGAAATTTAACAGACGTGCTGCTTTTGGAGGATGATGCTATCTCAACGTTCTTACAATTCACGTCCTGAATCAACACGAAGCGAAGGGATGTCTTGTCAACAACAGCATAATTTATATTACACTAACTTCAGGTCGAGGTATAATTATTCCTTAGTTGAATCAAATTATAAAGTTTATGTAGGAGGCGGTTATTAAGGTATTTCATTGGAGTTTCCCGTCTTAGCTTCCATAGATATGAATTCTAACTCTACTACTCTGATTCTACTACCCTGTACCACCTCACCACCTATCCGTGAGTAATAGAACTTGCGATTTGACCTCCGTTTGAGTCTTCAACTCCTTTCAGCCCCCTCGTCCCATACACCACCCCTGACACTACAAGCAGGGCGCCCAACATCTGCTGCCTGTCATGTCGCCCACACACCGCCGCCCACAATTTTGTTCTTAAAATATATCAAAAAGATACATCAGGAAAACTTAACTTTTGTAATAACCCTAGGGAATTCCTAATGTGGTAACTATAATGGCCATGGACTATATATAGTAATGATATGACCTTCAGTTGTTCGTCATTAGTAGAGAGAACATTACACAAAGACATTTTCTATACATGTATCTGAAATGTTTCTGAAGTAAACATAAATGTAAAAATGAAACATAACTTGCTTCCTCTGTGCACGCTTACACTTGTTTATAATTATGTTGTAATTCTTAGCGCGGGTCGGCGCCTCTCGGCGCTGGTTACTCACGAGAGAAAACCAGCGTCTTCTCTGGGCACGCATACTTAAGAAAGACAAGACTGGAATAAGAAATTTTGCTAAATTATAATTGAAAGCATGCAAGGATGATGATATATATCTGACTGAATAACTTTTTTATGACTTTACCTCCATAAATGTCATTGCTTGAAATAACCTCATAATAGAGTGCACAAGGTCACCTGATTACAATGCAGCACAACACCCTGCAGAGTGACTCACTAGCACGTCCATCAACACAACTATCAAGGATATGCCAAATTCATCTTCAGGAAACGGTCACCAATAATACCGAACAAAGGCGTCACGAAAACAAAACATCGTAGAAAACAATACAGCACGCGTTACCAACACAAGGCCGCGTCCCAGGTTCCGAGAATCATACCCTCCTCGCTCTAGGAAAAGCAGACTCGCTGTTACTATTCATTTGTTTATATTCAAAAGATAACTCATGTGTGAAGGGAGATCGCTGAACATTCATGCCTGGTACAGTACAACGCAACGTGCCTTAAAAAAAGTCCCCATAAATAGACCAAAAAATTCAAACATACATACACACACACACACACACACACACACACACACACACACACACACACACACACACACATATATATATATATATATATATATATATATATATATATATATATATATATATATATATATATATATATATATATATATATATATATTTATTTATTTATTTATTTATTTATTTATCTCTCTCTCTCTCTCTCTCTCTCTCTCTCTCTCTCTCTCTCTCTCTCTCTCTATATATATATATATATATATATATATATATATATATATATATTTATTTTTTTTTTTTTTTGTGTTTTTTTTTATTTATACCATGTGGGCTTTTCACGGGAATTTATGGGTTAAAGGGGATACTTTAAAGTGTTCAATAAAATATTCAAGGTTGAGTGTCTCCTTGTCATTAAACTAGTATGATGTTACATGGCATTCATAGCACGTAATTATTTTTCATCCTAGTTGCACTCACTTCTAGCTGTCAGTCTCCCACATGGAACCATGACGAGCTGCGTGTTACTAGTCCCATCACAATGAATAAGGGAGGGAAAGTGTACGTAATATCATTATTCAGTGCTTCATGTGTTGTAAAAAGAAGAATTTCCCTTCTACAAAAATAATGAGAATGAAATGACTCATCTGACAACGCGGGCTAGAAATAATAGCATCGTATTTCAACACTGGATTTGTTTTTATGACAGCTGGGAAAATATTTAGATTGCATGAGGCTTTTCAAACGCGTTTTCTCTGCTCTCTTTCCCAACCCATTCTACAAAGCAGGCAACAGTAAGCAGATGAACGTGCTGGTAAGAGCAGGGATCCAAAGGAGGACTGCTCCAGGAGTATTCACGGTGAGGGATCCCGGTCAGCAAGGGAGACAGCGTGAGGCGGGCGCATGCGGGAACAGTACGAGTTCGAGCAGTGATCAATAAATCTTGAACGACTCAGTCTCGTCATGCAAGGAATACCTGCGAGAGAACAGATGCTAACCAAACCTAGCCACTCCATCACTCATTAGTTGCTTACGGGATACGTGTGTGTGTGTGTGTGTGTGTGTGTGTGTGTGTGTGTGTGTGTGTGTGTGTGTGTGTGTGTGTGTGTGTGTGTGTGTGTGTGTGTGTGTGTGTGTGTGTGTGTGTGTTTGCGCGCGTGGAATGTAAGTTAGACACCAAGTTGAAAAAGGAGGCAAAATTAAGGTGACAGAATTAGTTTCAGATATTTTACGTACTTTCCTAATCAAGAAAGGTTATTAGAAAAATAATCCAGCATAATTTCGGCAAAAATATAAAGTATTTCACTTTCAGATGATGGGAGGCTGTGGCATCATTTGTCGTTCATCTTTCTTTCACGTACAGCACAGGCACAGGCTGATCGCAAAAATGAGAATTGGATGTTGGAAAAGAGTCCCAAAATGTTAGGAACATCTACAAAACGGTCAAAATACGACTAGAGCGTTGTGATCTATAGAGCATATTGCTCTATAGGTCGTAAAGAGAAACAAATTTAGAGGTTAGTTCACCGGGTTGATTAAAGAAGAGAAATGAAAGCCAAAGCAGGTGGTGAACATTGAAATCTCTAAAAATGAAGATCTACGCGAAAGGAAAGTGACTTTAAACGTACTTTGTAAATAAAATAGTCGAAGAATTGTTCATATTGAGAAGTTAAGTGAGAGATATATCATACAAATAAATTAAGTTTGAGTGACTGATGTTGAAGGTAGATGGTTTGAATTTTACGTGAAAGTTGTAGATGAGAAAGGTATATATATATATATATATATATATATATATATATATATATATATATATATATATATATATATATATATATATATATATATATATATATATATATATTTCGGTGTCTTGACCCTTCTTCAGTAGCTGGTGTTGTTTCTTCTCTGGTGGAAGTAGGAATGACAGGTCCTGATTCCTGATTTTTGTAAAGGAAAGGGGTATGGTAAAACGAAGGGGTTAGACTGAGGGAATTAAGTTATGAAAATGAAAGAGAGTACAAGGAGAAAGATTGTGGGCTACTACTTTGCAGTTGTTTTATAATATTTTGTCCCATGATGTCGCCTTTTTTTTTCCTCTTTATTTTAATAACAAGCAGAACCCAGCTGAACACGTTCCCTAACTACAAGACTGCTTGTAATTTAAACTTTTCATTATTCCAAGGGTTATTATTAATTGTAATTATAATCTTTTTGTTTGTTTACTTGTTTTATTTTTTATTTATTTATTTTTATTTTATTTAATTTTTAAAGTTTTATTTTATTGTTTATTTATTTATTTAATTATTTGTTTATTTATCTTTTTGCACGTTTTTTTAAAGTGTTCAGGTGTGATTAAATTTAGATAAACATCCATATTATTGATATTTTTCTTCTATATTTCAGTACTCTGACTCTAGGTGGGCACAGCATTGGTTGGTAAGTATGTATGTAGATATTGAATTAAGATGTATGTGTTTGTGATGATTAAGGTAGGCAGTATTCGCTCTTGTAGTCTGTATTATGTTTTGTTAGAAGCGTAGTATATATGTCTCACTGTAAATTGTAACTAGTATCTAACAGTTTCTCTTTCTTTCAGGTTACGCCTCCTTGGTCATTTCCTAATTAGAGTTGAGGTAAGTATACTCACTGTCAGGTAACTATGTCGGTAATTATTATTTGTATGTTGGTAATGGTTCCATATTGCATTCTTCCAAGCTGCTAGGAAATTCCTATTATATCTATTGATGTTTCTAGTATTTTCTTTTAGTCTTGTGTAAGGTTGGTAATCTAAATTCTCAATGTTTTCCCATATTTTTTTAGCTCTTTCATATAGTCTAATATTTAGTGGTAGTGTATTGGTGTGTACATGTATTTGTTCCGTTGTTCTAGTGTATGGATATTTTTCGTTAATGGCAAATCTTAATGCTTATTTGTGACTAGCTCACTGCATGCAAAGGAACGCCTGGGTAATCTGGGTAATTATGGGTAGTATCAGTGCTTTTACCAGATGTATTTTTATTTTTTCGGGCATGAGCTAAAGTCTATATAATTTCCTCAGAGCAAGTAAGGCTGTATTTTTCCTCTCAGTTATATGTTTGCTGCACTCTGTTTTATTAATTGTTAAGCCAAGACACTTTCCTGTGCTTTTAAATTCTATCAGATTTTCGTCAATGTCAAGTGGTGTTATAGTTTTGGCTCCTAGATGTATTGGTGTGAATTTTACGACGTTTGTTTGAATTTTCCAATGGCTTCCAAAGCTATTTATTTTTTGATTTTCCTTGTTGTTTGTAAATTGAACATATTTTTGGATATACCTTGATAACCTATAACTTGTGAAATATCATCAGCGTAACATATGTTTATTTGTCTTCCTGGGGTTATGTCGTTAGTATATATTGTATACAGTGTTGGAGAGAGAACACTCTCCTGTGGCACTCCATACTTAAGATGAAATTCTGGTCCATTGCAATTCTTGATTCTTATTGCAGCTTTCCGGTCGTCTAAGAAATCACAGAGAAGTCTTTCTGAAGTGTCTGGTAGATTAAATTTAAGTATTGTATATTTTAGCCCAATATGCCAAACCTTGTCGAACGCTTTTGTCACGTCTCTTAAGATTAATTGGCACTGCTCTCCATCTGCTTTGTTTTGTGCTATTTACTCTGTAATTATTGCTAGGGCGCGTGTGGTTTCTCCACCTGTGCGGAAGCCAAATTGATGCTCGTTATATTTGTTATTTATTTCCAGGTATGCTTTTAGTCTAGTGTTTAGTATTCTTTCAAGTATTTTCCTGGAGTCTGTAATAAGGAAATCGGTCTGTAATTTTGTACTAAGTGTGGTTTTTTGTCTTGTTTTGGTATAAACCTGACTATTGCGCTCTTCCATCTCCCAGAAAAGTAACCTGCTGATATTATGTGTTTGAAAATGTCTTTCAATCTCTTTTTGACACAGTTAGGTAATTGTTTTAGTATAGTTTTGTTGATGCCACTTATCCCCGGGCTGGTGTTTTCTAGGTTTCTTATTATGTCTTTTATGTCTACTTCATGTATTTTACCGTCGATATAGCTTGTGCCTAGTTTGGATATATCTCGTTTTATCATATGGGCTGATTCTGTTAGTATTGTTTTGAAGGTAATTAAAAACTTCAACCCAACTGACTTCATCTGCATCCTCATCGCTGTCATCTTCATCTTTAAAGATCTTAAACCAATCTTCCCATTGTTGTACTTCTATATTCTTATTGTTGAATATTTTTACGTTGTGGTTGTTTATTAGATATTGTGCTTCTGGGGTATTGTTTCCTGTGATTGTCTTTATTTTTTCCCAGAATAACTTAGTATTATTGTATGTGTTTAATTCTTAATTAAATTATACCAGTTTTCATTGTTTTCTTTCTGTATGGCTTCAAGTAGTATTAGTTTTAGGTTTTTATGATATCTGTATTGGTAAATGTTTCAGCCATATTTTTTAGCATGTTCAATTTGTTCTTTAAATATTGCCGTAAGTACTTTTGTGGTCTCATTGTGTATGGGTGCAGGAAGTTTTCTGTGGCATGTTGTGGGTGTGTTTTCCTTTATGGCTAGTTGAATTCTATTGTGACAGTTGTCAACGACTTCATCTATTGTTTCTAAGTTTACCTTGTTTAAATTGTTTTTATGAAGAATTAGGCGCCCTAATGTCCTAAAAACAAGACTGCTCGGAAAGCAGAGCCACATCTACCAAGGGAAGAAAGTAATACAGTGGAACCATGCGTGCTTTGGGATCCTAGAGGTCTCCAAGTGCACGGGTTCGAATCCTGTCCACGGTCTGAGTGTAGGTTGGGCTTCCTCACTCAGGGCAACAGTTTCCTAGCGGGTGGGCTTTAAGATAGGAGGTACCCTAAAAAGTATCCCCTTTAGCCCATAAATTCCCGTGAAAAGCCCACATGGTATAAAAAAAAAAAAAAACTGGTATAAACTTCTCCTCCAACAGGCCTCGCTTGCTGAAAAGTGTCTAAGGGCAGGAGAGCTGTCTCCGGAGAGTCTCCACCTGACACTCTATTGCCCCAGACCAGCCGCTTCCTATAAACACCCCTCTAAGGGGCGTCTTGAAGCAAGCCCAAGGGGTTCACCTTCGTACCACGGCTGGTCCAGCTAGTGGGCTGAGAATTTGGAAACGCAAAGAGATAGAACAAGAGAAGCCCTGAGAATACTCAGTGAGTGGAGAGCAATACCACGGAGCCTCGGCTCGGAGGGCGGGTCCCGCGAACGCAGGACGGACTGCCAATAGTATTCTCCCAACCCTGAGCAACAGGAAATTTCTGCATGAAGAACAGTCCTCAGTTTTGTAGATATGTGGTGGACTGCAGGTTGGCTGCCTAAAGCACAGAAAAGCTGGAACACTGAAGCAGTTTGCAGAGTGGCGTAGTGGCATGAGCTTTCTGCTTCCAGTACCAGTGGGTGAAAAAAGCTGGTCACAGTGAAGATAGTAGTGAGTGCTTCAGAGAAGATGCAGTTTTTGCCGTTTCAGCGTCTCTCAGGCGCAGGGGCACGCTGGGTCGAGCAAGGAGCCAAAGCCCTCCGGCCATTGAAACCAAGCAGGTCAGCGTGCAGTTCGCGTCGTGCCCTTTCTTGACGTCCTAGTAAAACAGACAGACGAGTCCTGTCTCAGGTCAACCTTCTTAGTGGTCAGACGTGTCTCTCATAGTGGCGACGAGTCTCCCGTTATTGGTGTGTGATCTGCTGGCTTCTTTACATAGTGATGGCTTTCCCTGCTTTCCCTACGGTATTGGCTGGTTGTGTTAGTTCTCCTATCCTCGAGGCCTTCGTTATGAAGATCTCAGAGGTGGAGGCTGAGTTACATCGAAGGATCTCGGAGGTGCGGGAGGAGTTTTGAGGCCGAATCTCTGACCTGCAGGGAGGCGGTGGCATAGTGGATAAGGTGGTGAGCGTGGGATCAGGCAGACGTCCACACATAGGTTCGAATCCCACCACGTATAGCCTTAAAACATTTTGCCATTTGTCGAGTGGTTTAAAGTTACCTACATATTACCATGATACCCAGGTTTTAGGTGGTTACACCCAAGATGAGCTTGGGTGGTGATATGGGCCCTAATATGGGGTACCACTATAAGTAAAATTGCCTGCACCACTAATGGGCGGAAGCTGAACAGTGCTTCCCATACACTTTTCAAGTGTGCCTACAGGTGCTATAGACCTTATCGTAAAAAAAGAGTTCTGTCGAGTGAACTCAGCTATTGAGGGAGTGGTGGTTCCTACAGTCTCCTTACCAAGTAATAAGACGAAGGGCCAGGAGGAGTGGCGAGTGGTGTCCTCTGGTGCAAAGAGGAGAAAGGTCCTTAGGGCGCCTCAGCGAGTGGAAACGGAAAATTCCTTCGCTGTGTTGGAGGGAGACAAGAGAAAGGCTCGAAAGCAAGGTAACACTCAGACATATAGCCAAATTGCAAAACTTGACATCCCTCAACCACCTACCACCCAACCTATGCCTAATTCTCTAGACAGAGACACACACATAAAAATTCAGACGTGCCTGGTTCATGCCCACTTCCTAAACTCCATTAACCCAGGAAGCTTTGGCGCCGAACTCAATAAACTTTACAAGGCCAATGACCTCCCCAGTATAATCATACCTGCCTTCTACTGCCTTCTTAAACATAATGACAAAGAACACCCCTGCCAACACCTCAACATGTAATACTGCAGTCCCCACACAGCCAAGCACCAACACCAATAATACACCTTCTCAAACAAGCACAAATGCCCTTGACAATATTCCATTTATCAAAAAGACTCCAACGACAAACGTCAACAACAACCAACCCGTATGGGAAAAGATTTCTGGCACCCACCTAGGGATGCAAATTATAACTAGAAAAAGCGAGGGATGGCCGAAAGACACTTTCAGTCTTAATTATTTAAAGTCTGCAATAGATAAGGGCAGATTCAAATGGAGGTTTATTAACACTGTATATAATGAAAAGGAAATTTATAGCCACCTTATAAATAACGATATTGATCTCGCTAACTGCTGGTGTATAATTGATGATGCACTTTTTAACAAAATCCGAAGTGGCAAAACTGATGAGAGGACACCACCCCCCAGTAAATCAAGAAAAACACACCACAGACACTCCTCTAAGTAGATAAAACAACCAAGAAAGGTACTAAATACACTCACAGCACAACAACACATACAACTTCTCACAACATGACACACACACAATGTTCAGCACTGGAAAAGCCAAAAAAAAAAAAAAAAAGCACCCTCAGTAACATATAAAGAGAAATTGACCTAGAAATAATACTACTCAACAGTCACGGGATGAAAACAAATGAAAATGTAAAAATACTAAATTGCACTACTTACCTTATCAACTCAAGCGATGAAATGCAGGACGGTTCGGCTATTCTCGTTAAACATAACCTGAAACACAAAATAAAAGATGATTACGATACTGACATACTACAAATTACAATAGAAACAAGTACAGGCCCAATAAACATCGCCACAACATATCTTCCACCTCGAAGACCTTATCTACCAATCCCAGACTTCCATGCAATAGCGTCCCAATCAACTTCAACCTACATCGTTGGGGACTTGAACGCACATCACCCCAATTTAGACAAGAAAACGAATAATAACGTAGGCAAATCTCTAATGATGCTGATCAATAATCATAAATTAGCACATATAGGCCCAGATTTTCCAACATACATATCACACAATGCCTTATCCACCCCAGACATAATACTAACCAACAATAAAACTTACCACAATATACTTATCCAACCAGGACCAACAACTGACTCAGACCACATACCCATAATCATAAAGATAACTTCACATCCTATTAGAATAAACACACCACTTATAAACATAACAAACTAAACTAAATGGAAAGAATTCAAACAAGATGCAACACTTAAAACAAAAAACATAAACATACATCCATACATCAACTAAACTACCTTGGAAAACTCAATGAAAGACTGGATGACTGCAATAACCTTAACTATGGAAAAACATATACCAACCAGAACACACAAAACACAGAAACCTATATACAACCAAAGTATAAAAGAACTGCAATGGTGGGCGAAACAATTAATGGAATATAGTTTAAAATCAGGATGGACCTATACAAAATATATGACTTATAAAACCAAAAAACACACCATTGTAGAAGAATGCAAAAAACAGAACATAATTGATGGGGAAAATAAAATAAACCAAGCAGACACTCTATAAAGATCAAAAGAAATTCTGGCAAAACATAAAACAACTAAAAGGTAACACATCAAATCAAACACAGTATTTAATACAAGATAACACAAAGATATATGAAGAAAAAGACAAAGAAAAAATCTTCAGAGAAATCTGGAGTAATGTCTTCAGAATAAACCCAAAAGAAAATTTGTTGTTCAATCAAGAGAACGATCAAATAGTTAACACATACATATACAACAACATAGTAGATATACTTCCCTACCATCAAGGAAACCCAGATAACCTAAATAACAACAACTATTTAACATCCCAGATCACAATACAGAATGTTAAAAACATTATAAAGCAATTAAAATATAACACACCAGGAGACACTAAAATAAAAAAAATCATTCTACAGAATATCCCCGATGAAGTTTTAGAAATATTCACTAAACTTCTTAACATATCACTTTCTATGGGATATTTCCCAAACATATTCAAACACTCTAAAAATAAAGTTGATTCCTAAACCAAACAAACCAACAACAGACCGCAACAACTTTCGCCCATCTCAATACATGAACTACTGGGCAAAATCTATGAAAAAATAATTAACATGAGAGTCAGAACATTCCTAGAAAGCAACAATATACTACCTGACTCACAACATGGTTTCCGCAAACACAGATCAACAGACACATCCCTAACGACAATCACAGAAACAATTTCAAAAGCCCTCTCAGACAAAAAGCAATGTTGTATAGTTTTAAGAGATGTCTCCAAGGCATTTGACAAGGTATGGAGAAATGGTCTCAAATACAAATTACAACAGATACAACTTCCTAGAATAATAGCAAAACTACTTTGTAGCTTTCTCGACAATAGATCAGCCTCTATTTCACTAAATGGCTCCGAAGGCCAAAGCTTTCAACTCCACAGTGGTGTACCACAAGGAAGCAGCCTATCACCCACACTTTACACAATATATACATACGACATACTCCCACCAATTACAGATGGGATAAACATACAATACGCAAACGACATTACACAAATCATAACTAAAGCAGGCAAATCAAGAAATATGCTAACAAAAAAGGTAGAGAAGGAAATTAAAAACAAATAATTTTGAGAACAAATGGAAAATAAAAACCAGCACATTAAAATTCACTATCCTCCCCATAGCTTTATTAAAGACAACCCCGGTTAATATTGAAGAAAACTTAATACCCTACTCAAATGAAGCAAGCGTACTAGGATTAAAACTCTGCCCACGTGGATACAGCAAACATGTTACACATGTCACCAAAAAGTCTTCCCTTGCACTCAAATTAATAAAATGCTTTGAAATGTTAAACACCAACATAAAAATACACTTAGTTAAAGCATATGTCCTTCCTATCCTAACATACCCAACCTACACACTTAATGCACTCTCAAAACAACAAATGCTTTCACTACAACGAATACAAAACAGAGCATTAAGGTTTGCACACCAAGAGAAATATCCATATACAAAAACGACAGAAGAACTGCACTCATTATCTAACCTGGATCCTCTAAACATCACAATCCATAAAAGAGGAAACACCATTAAACAAAAAAAAAAAAAAATGAAAAGATCCTTAAGGACACAACATACATTACAGCAATAGATGGTTACGAACACGAAACTGAACACAATTGGTTCAGGAAACCTATAAAGTATCTTAACAAAATTAGCCCACCCCATGTTCACAAAATAGCACACTTACCAGGAATCCCTACCTTGGAGACATATGACATAAAACATACATCACACCAACACCACATGATCTGGAATATATAGTATAACAACTAACAAACAAGACACATGGATGGTTTGCTCTCTCCTCTGCTCTGCGCCCTGAGTTGATGGGGAGAATTTGTGGCCTCTCTAACGGTCGTGTAGAGCATGGTGGCTCCCGTTACTACGTCCCTCCCGGCAAGGAGTGGTGTACAACGGCGCTGTCTGCAGACAACCGGCAGTGGAGAGAGGTTGAGAGGAAACAGTACATCCATACGTAATTCCATAACACATCCACCAATAAATCTAACTTTGTATTCCAAATAAAATCACATACACAAACAACAACAAAAGACACTATGACAGTTTTCATGTACCCTCTGCTCTGCGTCCTGAGTTGCTGGGGAGGATGTGTGGATTCTCTATCTAACGGTCGTGTAGAGCATGGTGGCTCCCGTTACCACTTCCCCTCCCCGGTAAAGGATAGTGGACACCGGCACTGTCTGCAGACAACCAGCAGCGGAGAGAGGCAAAGCAGGAAATAAAATAAAAAAAGACACTAATCAGTTTGATTAAGAGCCTAGACAAGGTTAAGCAAATAGAGCATTGGCATGGAACGAAACAAGCCGCAAGAGAAAAAGAGTAAGAATTAGCAAGACGGTTTGCCCGTCACCTTTACACTCCCACTTTATTTCCTTTCTCACTATAGCCCTCAACACTTCCCTTCCCACCAACTTTAACTCTTCATAGTTTCACCAATCTTATCTATCCCCCTTCAACTCAACTCAACTGATCTAAAATTTTTCAACCGTTCAGAGTCACTCAGGTCACCGAGAAAATCCTTACAGGAGTGATTCTTGAGGTGATGGACTCAGATTGCTTGCTTAGGTTAAAGCAGATTAAGCATACTAAG
>NC_059272.1:12283911-12286411 GCF_017591435.1 Portunus trituberculatus | reverse complement strand
TGTGACAAGTCATTTAAAGAACACAGTCGTGCTTCACCTCTTTATATTCCCCTGAGCCACACTCTACTCTCTAGAGTACTGCTGACTATGGAAAAGTCTCTCTTTGTAGCGCAGTGCATGGACCGTCACGCTCGAGGATTGCTGCCATAAGAGTTCGTATGAGGAAATAATGCGTAAGTTGCCACAACGGTGAAGGCAGTACCGTGATTATTACAAAGGCTCCATTAGAGATCATGCCATTCCATGTTTTCGTTGAATCACTTCGTTGTGTCATCGCCGTATTCAATTAAGTGGGATGCCATCTGACTGTACTTGTTTTAAGTTTGTCACGGGCTCATTCCTTCGCAGTTACATATTTAACAGATGATTAACTTCTGCCTTCACCACCCACTTTCTCTGTCAACTTTCTAGGCCACTTCCTTTTCTTTCAAAACACGTCCTTCTCGCTTATAAAGCCAATGCGACGTTCAGGCCTCCGCTAAGATCAGATGTGAAATTTTCCGTTTAGATTACTAAATGAAAAAGAGATACACCAAGAATGTTCAATGTAGAAGGGAGGGATACTTGAGTATCATCTAAGAAGAGGATACCTAGAAGATTGTGTGAGGTTAATAGACTGATAGGTATTTTTGAGGCATTGAACTACACATAACTTTTCTCTGCCCCAAACATATTTTAGAAAGATCAGAAGTCAAACGTTCTATGTCTTCCTTGCTTGTCTTTAAATTTCCCTAAAGGACCGGATGTCTATGAAATAAGGACGTGGAAAAGTGCAAGGTGACTTACCAACATTGGAGTGGACGATCAGTAAGTTTGTCTTATATTTTTGGCAAATGATAGAAGAAAAGTGGGTGACAGGACAAAACCCTGAGGAACGCTACTGTCAATAAACGTCGATCACACACACACACACACAAAAAAAAAAGAAAAAAAATGTCTGAAAGGAAGCTCGATATACAGTTAAAGAGGAAAGATAGAAGCAATAAGAGGGAAGCTTGGAAATTAAAGCTTTAATCGAGACTCTATCCAATGTTTTTGGTATGCCTACGGCAAAAGCAAAAGTTTCACCAAAGTCTGTAAAAGGGGATGACCAAGAGTCAATAAGAGATCACTAGTAGAGAGGCCGCGACAGAACCCATACTGACTATCAGATATAAAGTCACTCGTATGAAGTGATGATATTGAGGAGAGATTAAGAAACTTTAGAATGGAAGGAAGTTACAGCAATAGGGTGGTAGTTGAAGAGGTTGTAGCGGGCACATTTTTCACCGGCAAGCTGAATGTGTGGTGTGGTGTGATATAAGACACGTGCAATAATGTCATTAATGCAGAAGAAGAACAATGATTCATATTTGGTTAAAAATACGACATCTAGAACCAGATTTTCATTATTTCAAATGAAAATTGCTCCAAACGTTTCAAAATGAGCAGTTTTAAATTCTTTATTATTGCAGGATGTAACTTTATTACGTCAAACAATGTTCGAAAACGTAACATTGCATGATGACGTGCTTTATCTCTCTCTCTCTCTCTATATATATATATATATATATATATATATATATATATATATATATATATATATATATATATATATATTTTTTTTTTACCACCACTTTCTCCTCCTCCTCCTCCTCCTTTTCCTCCTTCTCTTCTTTCTACCGGTGCTGTGCAGTTGAGTCACCCCTCACTCTCACTAATCAGCAATCTATTGTCTTTGTTTTGTATCGATCTTTCTAATTTTTTATTGACCTATTATTATTTTCCTCCTTGATTTGGAAAACGTTTTGAGCACACATCACAAAATAACTTTTCTAACATTTCCAGAAGATAAACTCATTAATGCATAAAACAAACACAATGCTGAAAATGCTGAATTTTCTGTTCACGTTTTAAAGTTTTCTTCCTCCACTATAAGGGCAATTTTAAAGCTGCTCCTGCTATTGGACAAATATCAAGCCGAGCTCTTGGAGCTTTTCCCATACTCTTACTTCATGCCTTCCTAGATTTCCTCGAACCTTCACGATCCTGTCTTGCTTTAAGTTGTGGCTTTCCCAAAAGTTAGGAATTCTCATATTACTGTTGTATAATCATTACTATTTTGACGATACTCGAGTAGGTGGGGCAGCAATAAGCCGTACAACAGACGTGTCAGCCAAAACACAGGTACGTACGTAACTTTCTTTGACACAGGATGTCAGCATAGCAGGTTGCATTACCCAAATGCCACTAACCAGATATCGTGAAGAAAATGGAGGAATCCATTTAAAGCACACTCACAGTTACAGCAAAGAGAGGAAGCATCATGCATAACATTCCAAGCTCCTCTAGTCTTTGTGCATGTAAATATGTACAATAGTATCGTATTATACATATTGTACATAGAATGGAATAAATATCAAAAGATAAAAACGAGGAACTTTGAATCTTTCTCATCACCATAACCCAGAATCTCTTCGTCTTACATACATCCCTGCTTCACCGTCCCTCATCTCTCCTA
>NC_059272.1:12263911-12273911 GCF_017591435.1 Portunus trituberculatus | reverse complement strand
AGGAGGAGGAAGAGGAGGAAGAGGAGGAGGAGGAGGAGGAGGAGGAGGAGGAGGAGGAGGAGGAGTTCAATAAGTGTTTCTCAATCCTCCGGGAACATTTGGGTCTCACTATTGACTCCTTAGGGTTCTCCTGTTGCTCTTTCCTCCACCGCTATGTTGGATTCTCTTGCTCTGCTGTTCTCTTCTCCACTCTTCCCTCTCCTGTTGGTGTCTGTCTGTATCTCTAACTTTTGCACTTTTTACCGCAACTGCTATGATTTATTTTTCATTCTTGCTCTTATATTTGGCAGAATTGTTACTAATTAGTTTCAACGATCCTGATACAGTTGTTTGCGGTGTTTCCTGTGTTGCATCTGTTGCCACTTAGGGCAAAGCAGGTGTTGCTGATGGCAAGGTATTTGATATCGACACTATCAATACTGTCGTTGTAATATTTATGTTCCCGTACTGAAATCGCTGTCACATGCTACCTTATGTTCTCCACTCTCCTTATCCCTTATCTCATGTTTTAGTCTACACCTTATCTTGAACTCTTTTTTGTCATTGGCCTTGTACCAGAACGACAGAACTGCTAAACTACACCAGCTGACTCCCTGAGCAAATAATACTCTGTTTTTACCTTCCTTTGTAATTACACGTGAATAAATATAGGAAATCAAAAGACGAGAGAGAGAGAGAGAGAGAGAGAGAGAGAGAGAGAGAGAGAGAGAGAGAGAGAGAGAATGTGTCTGGACAGATAGTGGGGAGGAAGACCCACTCGGATAAAACCTCATTAGCATGGAGAGTGGCTACTAGCACCTCCCACTCCCTCATTATGTTGATTAAGCTGTTCTCCTGAGTCCACCTCAAGACTTCCTTTCGCCTACACAACTCTTCACCGGACAACTACCGCCGACAATAATACAATACTGATACAGTACATTTTTTAGCGGTTACTGCAGCAACATCTCCCGGAGTACTGACATTGTTACCACCGTCGCCAAACCAAACATGGGGACAAGAATCCTATTCACTTCTGGATCACTTTCATCACTTAATGCAGCTCCATTATAAGAGATTCTGTTATCACGAGGGAGCATCATCAGCCATTTGAAGCAGCAGCTACTACTACTATTTCTGCTACTACTACTACTACTACTACTACTACTACTACTTGTACTGCAACTACTACTATTACTACTACCTACTACTACTACTATTAATACTACTTCTACTACTAGAGTCGAGGTCGAGGGACCTGAAGGTAGTATTACTGTACTCTGGCAACTTAGCTGTCCGAAAAAATTTGTTATTTGAAGCTCAAAAGTGAAGAAATTGACTGTTTATTGTTGTGGTAACCCTAATCATGGACGACACAAGAGTAAAAAAAAAAAATAGATAAAAGAAGAAAGGGAATATGAGCAAAAGCAACAAAAGAGAAGACGATTGGTAAATATAAACTTTATTATTATTACTTGAAGCAAACTAAATGATAATCAACATTTCCTAGAAGAACAATATTCCAATGGTTTTCACAAGACTATTTATAAATAAAAGAAGTGGAAGTTTGTCAGATTATCAGAGAAAGAGAGAACAATAAGATTCAGGTGCTTATCACAAGATCAAATGATAAAATGAGCTGGTATATTTTATCAGTAGATTAAAGGAAACGTGCACAAGATGATATCTGTGGCTCTCATGAAACTGACAAACGAGGGAACCGTAAGTTTATTTGGCAGCTAATTACATGACCACGACTCACAACAACCACAATACATGCCAAAACTCCATCTTCTTCCTTATTTGCAACAGTATCACACACTCCTGTTTGCATGTCATGCCAGCTCTTCAGATGCATGACTTATGATGAAATTACAAAGATCATTAGTGGGAAAGTTAAAAGAAAAAAAAAAAAGCACTTGGTGAAGGTCATCGATTTGACAGTCCATCTGCACCACACTTGAAATGCATATCTAGGGGTCATGAATGGATGACTTATGTAATGAATAATACCTGGAAAGTCTGATTAGACGAATGTAAAACATAATTAGTGAAATAGTAGGCTCGCATACCCATAATGTGTTCCTAAATAGTAACAGGATTGGTAAGTAAATAGTTCCTGAGAGTCATTGTCTGTGACACTCCAGGCAGAAGATAAGTTTACTAAGGTCTTCATAAGAATTGATGGTAGAAAAACTAAAAAAAACTAAAGACCATGAAGCCAGATGGCAAAGGAATATACAGTGATGCATTAATTTCTTTACCCATTGCTTGAAAATTTCTTTTGTGCGAGGCAGATATGAAGAAAATCTTCGCAGTAAAAAAGAAATGAAGTTGATGGTGCAGTGGTAAGTCACAATCAGTTGAATAACTTAAAAATCCATAGTTCATCAACCTCCCACAAAAAGGATGGGAGTTAGTTGTCAAAGGGTGCTTTAAGGAGCCAAAAGTTTGACCAGTTATAGTACTCGAGTGCAATGTTTTTACTATGGCACAGACTGCCAATCACTTGTTTCACCTGTGGCTTACTGTGATATGCAAACAGGGAATGTAGGAACATCTCACTGCATAAACACGATGTTCTTATAGGAGTACAGGAAGAGGGCATATCAACTTCAGTCATTTGATGGATAGAGGGACAGGAATATTTTTCATATTTCGTGAAGCCGTAAATAGAATAAGGCACAGATAGACTTTCCCAATCTTTCTCACTGAGAATGGAGAAGTCATAACTTCTGCAAAGAGCAAGGCGACTCTGACAACTGAAAGGACACGTTCACGGACACAAAATTATGATTAGCAAAGAGAGGTCGCTTGCTATCCCAGTTAATAATCGGTTGGGACTTTATGGGCCATTACAGTATCAACTTACGTGCTAAACCTTTAACCCTATACATTCACGGAGAGAGTATAATTATAAATGAGTTGCCTAGAAAAATATACCCAGTAAAAAAGTGAAGGTAATAATAAACCAATGAAAATGGACTCAACGGACAACCTTCAATATCGAAATGCTGACGATCTCAAACGATAGTGTTAAAAATAGAAAAAAAAGAACATTTGATGTCGAAAACCATACTTTAATTGTATACTGGCACTTTATTTGATCCAGTGGTAGGAATCACTTGAAGGTAAATATTATAGCCAAGAGAAGTAAACCTTGAAAGTGATCACTAAGTAGAAAGAAATCAATGTTTGTTATAGAATAAAAAAAAAAATCAAAAGGAAATATTCGATTAGAATCTAACATTTTTTAGACATGTAAAAGAGAAGACACACTGTAAATTACTTATTCACTTACGTACTTTTACGATCTACTTTGTGTGTGTCGGTGAGCCTGAGTCTCTTCACTACTTACTGCCTATGTTACGTGATAAGAGGAGGAGGAACATGGCATCGTGCAGGTGGCAATGGCAATATAGACCGTCCCTTTACCTCTGTACGAAAACGCACTAACATAATCCGTTATCAGGAAAGCTCTCTTCCCGCTGTCTCTCTTCGTCGAACCAAAATGTGGTGCTGGTGGGGCTGACGACAAATGCAAAATCGAGAGAGAGAGAGAGAGAGAGAGAGAGAGAGAGAGAGAGAGAGAGAGAGAGAGAGAGAGAGAGAGAGAGAGAGAGAGAGAGAGAGAGAGAGAGAGAGAGAGAGAGAGAGAGAGAGAGAGAGACAGGAGGGTGGGTGGGAGGCCTGAGGTTGACGTCGTAATGACGATTACTGTCGTTTCATTTCGCTATTTCCCTCCAAGTGTCAAGAGTATGTGCCTTACTCACGCACCTCTTATAATGCACTATGCTGACAAATATCAGGGAGGGTGCAACACAAACTGCGGCAAAATAACATAGTGATCCAACAGATACTTGCTAAGATACTCCAGAAAAAAGAATATATAATACAGCTTCTGAAATCCATAGTAGTTGTGATGAAATAATTTAGGAAAAACCATGTGTCCTTTTGAGCAAAGCAAAAATCACTTAGATGATAAGAATGCACAAAACCTTACAATATTGCAAGTACGTCAGTAGTATTCACCTTGCTGCGTGTTTATGTGAATAGTAATGACAAGTTATCCTAAGTTATTTACGAAAAATTTTGGATAATGTGATTAGGTTGGTTATCAGAGTGCACGTTTATAAAAAATCCAGTCCTCTGTTGTTAGTGGTGGCGTGGTAGTAGTAGTAGTAGTAGTAGTAGTAGTAGTAGTAGTAGTAGTAGTAGTAGCAGTTATTGTTACTTTTGATGTTGCCGTCGGCGTTGTAGCAGTAACAACACCATTGGTAAAAGAACAAGTACAGTGAGAGAGAAGGAAAAAAATTACCACTGAGTAACCGGTAAGTGATCCCTAACAAGGCTAGGAACAAATGCTCTTCACTGCTCATTACATACCTGAGCCTCGCCAACAACCATCCAGGCGTCCTTTACTTTTTCTCTTGGTGGTCACTGGCCCCTTGCCCGTACTCACTCCTCCTCCGTCTTTGCGTCTGGCCTTTTATGTTTGTTTCTTTGTGTATGATGCTCAGTACTTTTCTTCGTTATTTTGCCCTTTTCCAATCTCCTGTCCTTCCTCATTTATTTTGCCTTACCTTATGCCTTCTCTCTCTCTCTCTCTCTCTCTCTCTCTCTCTCTCTCTCTCTCTCTCTCTCTCTCTCTCTCTCTCTCTCTCTCTCTCTCTCTCTCTCTCACTGCATGTATTTCCCCTGCCACCAGTGTCTCAGTTATATCGTTCTTCTCCTTCCTCCCTTCCCGCTTTATATTTTACACGGCAGTTGTCAGACCTGCACGATTTTTTCCCAGTGTCCCCCTTTCTTGTCACTGTCTCTTGCACAACCACCACCACCTCCGTTGTCGTTCCTAGACCGTTGTTCTTCCACTCTCCTTTTGCACAAATTTTCTCTCTCTCTCTCTCTCTCTCTCTCTCTCTCTCTCTCTCTCTCTCTCTCTCTCTCTCTCTCTCTCTCTCTCATACACACAACTAATCTCCACCCTCCTATCTCTCGCGGTGTCCTGGACTTTTAATCTCCACGGTAAAAGCTCTGTTCTTGACTCGTAAACGTCTTCCCTTCCCCCACCCAATCTTCTTTCCATTCTGCATCGTCGTAAGCCGTGCCGGCGTCTTCCTCCTCCTTGTATCTTCTTGCATTTATCTTTCCAGACTTTCCTTCTTCCAACGTGACATCACTGGCGAACAAGATGGACGAGTTGGTAGTGTCAGTGAGATCTAACTGTGCAGACATTGTGGCGATCACGGAGGCGTGGCAGATAACTCCTGAGGTGTGTATGATTCATGATTACCAGCTTTTCTACCACCTCAGGAATCAACGCAGGGGGGGAGAAGTGGCCCTGTTTTGCCGCTCTGACCTCAGCCCCTCACACCTTCACGTCGACATCCCCGCCGGATTGGAGGCCCTGTGGATGAGGGTTACCCCCTTTGCCACCCCCGCAACACAGCCTCCATCATTGTGTGTGTTGTCTACCACCCTCCACGGGCCGCCACTGCACGGTTGCTCACTGATCACATCATTGAGACTGCTGATGCTCTACGGGTGAGATTTCCTGCCGCCAAGCTGATAATCTGTGGTGACTTCAACCGCTTGGATATCAGTGAAATCCTGCACCAGCTACACCTCACCCAGGTCGTGGACTTCCCACCCACCACCAGTCCACCCTTGACCTTATCATGACAGACCTGAGCCAGCAGTACTCGCCTCCCAAGCCACTCCCCCCCATGGGACGCAGCACCCACCTCTCCATCCTGTGGACACCCACCCCCACCACCTCGGTTCCCAGGTCAACTGTCACCAGATCCCACAGGCCCATGCCTGACTCTGCCATGAGGGAATTTGGGCAGTGGCTGACACATCACCCGTGGACCGAGGTACTGGAGGAGGAAGACGTCCACACAAAATGGCGGAACTACATCACCACCACAACGGAAGCCTTCCACCACTACTTTCTCACCAAGAACATCACAGTGGACCCATCTGATGCCCCTTGGATGACGCCCTGCATCAAACGACTCCTTCGTCAGCGTGACAGGGCTTTCCACTCTAGCCCTGACTAGTACAGGAGATTAAGGAACAGAGTTATAAGGGAAATTAAAAAAGCCAAGGCAAGCTACTACCCAGACAAAATACACCACCTCAAGCTTGCTAACAACAGACAGTGGTACGACAAGATTAAGTCTTTGTGTGGTTTACAAAAACAAGCCTCTTCTCTTCCCTGTGTTACACACCTTGCACCTGACAACGCGGCCGAAGAGATTAACGGTCACTTCGCTGCGATCTGTCAGACACTCCCTCCCCTTCACTCTACTACTCTCCCAGCCTACCTCTCTGCCCTCTCCCCTCCACCCCCTGTCCAGGAGGTTGATGTTTACAGGAAGCTTCTTAAATTTAAACTAAACAGATCCACCACTCCCACTGACCTCCCCATCAAAATTTACAGAGAATTTGCCCCAGAACTTGCCACACACCTTTGCTCTATCATCAACGCCTCCCTTTCTCAATATTCCTGCCCCGATGACTGGAAGACATCTTACGTCACCCCCCTCCCCAAAATTTCCAATCCACAGTCACTGAATGATCTAAGACCAGTCGCCATCACCCCTATACACAGCCTTATCTGTGAAGATTTTGTGTTCGACTGGGCCTATAACAAAATTTGTAACTCTATTGACACACAACAATTTGGCAATATTAAATCCACCTCCACATCTCACTACCTTGTCAGCTTCCTGGAATTTGTCCACAGCCACCTGGACAAACGCAACACTTCTCTAGCTATTGCTTTTGTGGACTTCAGAAAGGCCTTTGATCTTGTTGATCACACTGTTGTGATAAATAAAGCCATCACTCTGGGTCTCTCTCCCTACCTGATAGCGTGGCTGTCAGACTTCCTCACGGGAAGACGTCAGGCCGTTCGTTATCAGGGCTCTGTCTCCTCTTTCCAACAGCTCACATGCGGGGTCCCTCAGGGGACCAAGATAGGTCCTCTGTGCTTCCTCATCCTCATCAACGATGCTCTCGTCCACACCCCCCACCGCTGGAAGTATGTGGACGACTGCACCGTGGGCGTACCCGTCAACAACACCAACCCAGACTTCTCAGCACTTCAGTCCACTCTTAGCCAACTACAGACGTGGACGGAGGACAACAAAATGACCATCAACCACACCAAAACCGTGGTGATGCACATTTGTACCTCCACAAGAGAAGTCCCCTCCCCAGCTATCTGAGGGCCCTCGCTCCTCCAGGTGGTCCGCAGCACCAAACTTCTAGGTGTCTTGGTGGATGATCAATTATCATGGAAGCAGCATGTTTCCAACATCATCAGGTCAGCCTCATACAAAATCTATTTACTGCGCCGACTCAAATTCCTGGGAGAACTGGCAGATGAGGTAAGGGGAGTGTACCTCACCTTTATACTCCCTAAGCTCATGTACGCCGCCCCAGCGTGGTCCTCCTCCCTGAACCTCACACAACGACAACAGCTGGAGAGGGTTCAGAGGCAGGCGTTCAGGGTCATCCTTGTGCTGCCTACAGGTCGTACGAGGACGCCCTGACCTGCCTGAGTCTGCCGAGGCTGGCCACAAGACACCAGGAAGCCTTGGAAAAATTTGGGGAAGGACTGCTGCGTCATCCACGTCTCCGCCACCTGCTACCCCCAGATGTGCCTCCCCCTGCTCGCGCCACCCGACACCAGAATCGCGTGACGCCCTTAACAGCACCGCGCACTGATCAGTACCGACTTAGACCGGTGCCCACTATTGTGCGAGCCTTAATTAAGTAGATTAATTAGTGTATTCATGGTTAAGTTAGATCCATAGTTAGGTTAAGCATTTCATTTCATTGTTTTAATGTACATTTTCAGTGTAATTTTTTTTTACATTGCCAAATTAATAAACCGTATATTATTATTATTATTACACACACTCTTCCTGTATGAAATTGGCCTGTCTTTATCCGGTATTTAGTTTCTGATATATATGTCTTTTTCCTTGTGTTCCCATCACAAAATGTTCATCTTTTTGGCATGTAAGAAATTGAGTTTGATGTCATTTTTGTACTTGTTGAAGTCTGTTTTTCCTCTACCCGATTTTTTCGTACATGCGACATCCAGTCCTTCCCCTTCCACGGACAATGGATCCCGTGATAATCCGCTCCATCGCGCTTTTATCGCTGCTTTTTACTTCCTCTAATCTTTTGGTCAAGCAACTATTTCAGGTCTTAACTCGCCTTACAAAGCAATTTATGTCATTGTAAGAGGTACGGTTAATTTTCTTACGCCTCAATGAGCAGAACAAGAGTAAACGCCCTCTTCTTGCAACAGTTTTCAGTGAAAAATATGCTATCTCTTTGCATGTACCTCCCACATCCCTCCCACACAGCATCCCTTAACGCCTGGCTCTGGCTGGCAACTTTCTTCATTTTGTCAGTCTCGATGTGTTGGTCTTGCGTAATAAACCTGACGTCCTCCTCTGATATTGTTTTCATTAAGACTTCCCACAGACAGCAAAGAAAGAAGGAAGGAAGAAAGGAAGGAAAGAAGGAAGGTGGGTGGTAAGAGGACAACACAAACATCCTCACTACCATGACACACCCACAATTCCACCAGAGCCTTCACTTTCCTTACTGTCTTTCTTCCTTATTCCCTTGGCGCTGCACTTTTAAACCACGAAGAGAGAAAAAAGATACACACACACACACACACACACACACACACACACACACACACACACACACACACACGGTAGCTCAGTGGTTAGAGCGCTGGCTTCACAAGCCAGAGGACCTGGGTTCGATTCCCCGGCCCGGTGGAGATATTTGGGTGTGTCTCCTTTCACGTGTAACCCCTGTTCACCTAGCAGTGAGTAGGCACGGGATGTAAATCGAGGAGTTGTGACCTTGTTGTCCCGGTGTGTGTTGTGTGCCTGGTCTCAGGCCTATCCGATGATCGGAAATAATGAGCTCTGAGCTCGTTCCGTAGGGTAACGTCTGGCTGTCTCGTCAGAGACTGCAGCAGATCAAAGAGTGAATCACACACACACACACACACACACACACACACACACACACACACATATATATATATATATATATATATATATATATATATATATATATATATATATATATATATATATATATATATATATATATATATATATATATATCTCTCTCTCTCTCTCTCTCTCTCTCTCTCTCTCTCTCTCTCTCTCTCTCTCTCTCTCTCTCTCTATATATATATATATATATATATATATATATATATATATATATATATATATATATATATATATATATATATATATATATACGTAATTCAGGATGCTGCCTTAATTAATGATAACAAGCAATTAGAATTGCCGGCAAATGGTGGTGACTAATGAATTATAACATAAAATATGCAGTGGAGAATTGAGACAGAACTCATCAGCTTACGTCAGCACGACGCACGCCAGGCACTGCTTAATGAACGGTCGGTGTGACAAGATATTTGAGTTTGTCTGAAATTTCCTACATAGGATATACTAAAGATACAAAACAGCAGTAATACAACGAAACAATTGCAAGCGAGAAAGCTTGAATACGGCTCTGCCATCTTTGATGCACACCACTCAGGCACCTCCCCTTCCCGCCGTACATCTCCATCCAAAGTCCTCGGCTTCCCTACTTCCAGCCCATTACTCTTATCCTCTGCCACTCGGTTTTGTAATGACAGAGACAGTCAGGGTAGCAGGCACGTAGGGAGACGCTGCGCCGTGAGGAATTGAGTCATTAGCGGCAGCCTGGGGCAAGTGCAGGGTCTCTTTAGCGGTCGCCTGGGCCCTTCTCACCTCCTCATTACTCAACACGACGCATCACCAAGCCAACAACGACTGTAGGAAATGGTGCTCAACTGGCAGCTGGAATTGTTCCTAATAAGGCACTTTATACATTTGTGTGTGTGTGTGTGTGTGTGTGTGTGTGTGTGTGTGTGAGAGAGAGAGAGAGAGAGAGAGAGAGAGAGAGAGAGAGAGAG
>NC_059272.1:12256411-12258911 GCF_017591435.1 Portunus trituberculatus | reverse complement strand
TCCAAGAGACTCAGGTCACGTTCAGCACAAGGCCACAAGATGGTGGTGGATGATGAACTGTTCTAAGGTTTACGTGGCGCCATGGCGGGTCGTCAGGCTTACATGGCGGATAAATACACGCTGACTGATGCACAGGATTAATGTAGCCTAGTGCTCTCGAGTCTAGACGACACTACATTTTCCAGAGTTGAAGTACCATTCATTACTTAAAATAAAGACATTATGAAAATACATTAACTGTGGGATGCATTAACCACAATTATGAAAGGTTACTGAATTACTTAGCATCGGAACTACACTTTTGTGGCGTCTTGTATGGCTGTCACGAGGCTCGTCGCACTGACGTCTCATTATGCTTTGTCTCTGCATAGCACTTTTTCAAATGAAGTTAATGTGAATTTCTTGGATTCGACAGCTCACTGAAATCGACACGTATGTCAAGTATGGCACATAATCCTCTCAATAATCGTAAAATAATGCAGATTAATCGATTGCAGTTATTTAGCATAATAACCGAAACTTCTTACGAACGGTACTTTGATTCGGTTAATCTTATTGGTGAAATACTAACAAATGTGAAATTATTGTAATGTACAATTTGTTAAAATGTAATTCATGACAAATAGAAGTAAGTACACATCGCTCTCATGAAATTTGAGTATACATTTCTAGTACATTCAATTATGGTAAGCGGTGGGAAAGATTCGATGTGCACATCAAATTTCTTTGGCAGCTGTAACTGACAGAGAAATAAAGACAGCTGAACTGCGCAGGAAAACAGGCAGTGACTCGGCAAAAGCCAATATAAAAGGACAAGTGTCATGTTACACAGGCATCGGGCGGCAGGGGGTCGGGTGGCCCAGTCACCGTCAATCCTCCGACAACGGGCAGAGGGAGCAGCCTCTGACACTAACACTCAAAACCACTGACCCAACACCACACAGACAACTCGACAAGGGGGGGATGTTATACCAACGCCAGATATCAATCCCCATCCTGTGACAGGTACAACATAAAGGACACAAAAAATATCAAAATAGGTAATGGTATGAAAACATAACCGCTAACAAAAAAGACTGAAGAAAAGGGGGTGACGACATTTTCATTTTCCTCTTCCTTTATGATTATATACTCGTGTGTGTGTGTGTGTGTGTGTGTGTGTGTGTATATATATATATATATATATATATATATATATATATATATATATATATATATATATATATATATATATATATATATATATATATATATATATATATATATATATATATATATATATATATATATATATATATAACACACACACACACAGGAGTATATAATCATAAATAAAGAGGAAAATGAAAATGTCGTCAACGGTGGAGGGAAAAATTCCGTAGTTTCCCACGCGACTTTTCTACAAACTACAGCACTCCTCCCTTGGAAGACACGTTTTCCAGAAAGACAGCTATCAAGAGAGCGTCATCAGCCAATACGAAAATCTCTCATTGAAGTTCGAATAGATCGATAAAGTGGACGAATGTACCTCCTCTCTCTCCCACACTCTGAACCGGGGACAAAGAGCGTCAGGAAGAGGTCGGGGCGGAGGGAAGTAGGAGACCGGTAGCAGAAGGGAAATGATGGAACTGTAAAACAAAGGCAATAGTGCATAAAAGATTACAATAATGAAAATAAGGATGCCGAAGAGGGAAACTTGGTACATTTTCAGATATACGGACCATACTGTAGGAATACGAATGAGACAGCAGTAGTGTGCAGTGAAGATAGGATGTATTTAATATTTTATTTGGTAGCTTGCCCAACAATGTGCATAATCATTATAACACATGTTTACAAGCCGGAATTCAGTGAAAGAAAAATTTGAAATGTACAAGAACTCCTCTGTGCGACAGTAAAGTTGCCATATCTTTATTATTTGACATCGGCTTTCCTCAGTACTGGACTGAAAACTTTATCTGTCTCCTTCATTTAGACAACTGCGATGGCAACTTGTCCATCAGAACACTGCAAATACTTTTGATCAAGTACACCAGTCCAAATGCATTTCTCTTGTTCTCGCGTTTACATGCACTAATCTCTCTTTAGCATACTGTGCATGTGAAGGCGGAAACTACGTACAATAATAAAAAAAGAAAGAATCGAAGACAGCAACCGCTTCCATGAGCTTAAAGGTGTATGAAATGATGAAACACTGAATAAAATCAGGAGTGCTAGTACATGTCTCAAACTCTAGCGATGATGGTGCAACGCTGCTGCATTAGAAGTTGCATGAAGTGTCTTAGAGATTAAAGAGTACGATGAAAACAGTAATGTTCATTAAAACATGAAACTAAAAAGTAAAGTAAACATGTAAGCATGAGTGCAGTCATTAACCATCCATCTTGCTCAGAGAGGACAGTGATTACTCGCTCATCAGTGAAGACCCTTGCGACGTTAGTGGAGGAAGATCCCAAGTCTGCCAGGTGCCAGTATGTGAACAATAAATCAGGCATGCGGA
>NC_059272.1:12248911-12251411 GCF_017591435.1 Portunus trituberculatus | reverse complement strand
TCGTCGTGTTTGGGATAAGCAAGACGCCTTTACCTGTCCACAAATTTTATTCCTAGAGCGAATCTGTCTTTCAGTCTGTACGGTTCAAATCCCTTCACGCCGTCAGTACAAGAGTGTGTATAGCGAGGAGGTGCAGAAATGGAGATGGAGTGATGTTTGATTAATCAGGGCCAGGCTGCTGACCTAAAATGCACAGGGAAATAAATAAACGACAAAATAGTGTTCATTGAAAAAAAAAAGAAAGAATATATATGTTAATTGTCTATCCCTTTCTCATGTGGTGGTTGTGAATGACAATCGCGGTGTAAGTGAATGTGCTAAATACTCTACGAACGCCCCTGTGATTAAGATACTAGAAAGCGCAGGAAAACTCATTACATGTCCTTTTTCTCGTGATGCACTTACCTAAAATTCTGTCCTAATAAAGCTTCCTCTCAGTCCGGCAAAGTGATTAAGATAGGTAACAATCTCCTGGCACTTGCATGGTCAGGTTTCAGATCATTAAGTGCAAATAAGAAAGATTTCACTGTGACAAGGGCGCGTGTCCATTCAACCATGTAGTGACCAACACACACACACACACACACACACACACACACACACTTTTCTCTCATTTACATCAATGTTTTTTCGCCTGAAAAACATATAATCACGAACGAGGAAAATGCAGTAGTGTAATACTTTATTGAATGACCAGAGAGAGAGAGAGAGAGAGAGAGAGAGAGAGAGAGAGAGAGAGAGAGAGAGAGAGAGAGAGAGAGAGAGAGAGAGAGAGAGAGAGAGAGAGAGAGAGGGGGCACACCTATTTCTGAAGTACGCAATAAATGTTGTATCAAGTGCCCTTATTTGATGACCTCAGGAGCTCCCAGGTGGCCGCCGCACCAAGCCATTATCAAGTCTTCTCACTGAACTTTTCTCCTGCTCTTCCTCCCGTCTCTTGGATCCACTCGGGGTTCCCTGGTAGCTTATATCTCTCCACTAGTGAACACAGTGAGAATGAGTAAAGCATTCATCCTACTATGCAAAATAAGTATTGAAGCATAGAGATGAATAGCGTTTCAGTTAATAAGAACAATGTCCTCTCCTATAGATACTTAAAGAACGTTTTATATGTGAAAAAAGTTTATTTTGATGAAAGTTCTCGTAGAGTTGCATAAAAGAGGTCAAACATTTTCTTTTTTCACTTTGTTTCATTACCGTCGTTCAGTTTTGGACATGAGGTAAATGGACTCGAGTGTTTTTTTTTCTTTGCTTCAGTAGTACAAGATGTTCCCGGTGTCGCGTGCGTGTGTGACGGCTGGTGAGGTACTTGTAAATCAATAAGCAACATTATGTGCTACTAAAAAGTGAAATATAAATCTATTGAACATTTACATATTTATAATACTTTCAAAATATTTTTTTATAAATTATATCCAACCAGAATATTGATACATAATATTAATTGAAATAGTCTAGCACTATATCTGAAATATGAATAGACGACGCACATTTTTTTTTATCTAAAGTCATAATATTGCATGAATAAATAAAATTAAGCAAATTATACAGAAGTACTCCACTCCAAACTCTTCCTAGATACAGTTTTTCGGTCTTTAACACACACACACACACACACACACACACACACACACACACTGCCCAGCTGCGGAGTCACAGCAAGGAAGATAATTACCAAAACTGGCGCATCACACGACCTTGTGCTCTCTAAATGGACACTCAGCCGCCCCTTACTTGGCTGTACAGATTGAGTTGCAACGCTCATGAACACGTATTTTCTCTCTCTCTCTCTCTCTCTCTCTCTCTCTCTCTCTCTCTCTCTCTCTCTCTCAATCTGTCATTTGTAGTGTAATTACCAGGAAGTTAATGATAGTACGTAGTGTTGCTTAAATTGATTCATTCCTAAGTAGTTTGTTAGAAATGGTTCACTGGATTGAACGTTTTCTGCCACTATGACAATGTCGAGTTATTTCATACCTAATCTGATTTTTAATCGCACACACACACACACACACACACACACACACACACACACACACACACACACGAGACAGAGAAAGACGGGCGGCTAACCGGAAAGAGAGCACTGAGCCCACGAGATTACAACAAGGCTGGGTCTCAGTTAGTTTGCATGTCTTTGATTTTGGAGGCAATGATTTCATAACCTGAAATCCAACGCAGCCACGTTTACCTCGCTTATCTTCCCTGCTTACCAACTTGAAGATTGCTTAGTGAACCTAGTTAAGGGAAACTGGCTCATTTCTCTACTGCTCCATGCCCTTCACGGCAAACTCACAAAAAAAAAAAAAAAAAAGGCTTGGAATCAAGATCAAAACTGACCTACGGCATCATCGTCACACGTTTGTTGTTGTTCTTGATTTAAAAGATTTGTTGATGTTCAGTCTTTTCATGTTCTTTTCCTCAGAGATAATTGAAAGAGAACCTAGGAAATCTATAATCACAATTAAAGGAGTTACAAAAATGAGGTTAATGGTAATCA
>NC_059272.1:12241411-12243911 GCF_017591435.1 Portunus trituberculatus | reverse complement strand
TACGGTGCACTTTTAAGTGATCGTTTAATATTATCAACAATTCTGTAAATATATATGCTATGAACCTCCATTTACATCGAGCAAGTATAAGGGAGTCCTGATGCACATGGCTTATATGTATCTAGTGTTTATTGCAAGTCTACGTTATCTCTTGGCAAATGGCTGGCCTGTTCCGGCAGCATGTCCCGGGCCGCAGAAAAGGTGGCTCGTTACTCACGCTTGATGGTGAAAACCACAAAGAAAGGCTGGATTTTACGTTTTACTTTCACAGGAAAAGAGATGGCCAGAGACTACCAGTGCTGAAAGACAGTGGGTGGGCAGGAAGTGAAACTAACGCCTGTTGTACGAAAAGAACAAAGGTGAACATGACACCTGATCTAAGCAAGATAAGGAATGTTTATATAAATATTGGACATATTTGAATATATCTCACAATGTCAGATAAAATTCCAAAGCTTTACTTTCTTATTTCTTTCAAGGAACCTACATGAACACCAACACTTGTATTGTTCTTCATCACATTGCTCTTTTTACTTCATTCATTTTCATCTTTCATGAAAACCTCTCATAAATTTTGATCTGCACTTTTGTCATTTGCTATAAAACTCTCCTATCCACAAACAGACACTTACCTATCTCTAACTACGATTGTTATTTAGCCTTGATAATAGTAATAACACGACAAATGTGCCTTCCACCAACAATTTTGAACTGCAAATATGTATTCTTTAGTTACTCCCGATTTTACCTTCCGTCCATTGTGAAACTTCACTATTGTATGCAGCTCTCCACACTCTCTATAACTGTCTTACACCCCCTTTAAATTTTTTATATACATTTTTTCACACAGGAATACTTTTCTGTATAATAATAATTTAGATTCCCCACAATATTTTTCACAAGGCAGTGAGTTCGTTAAATCTAAGCACTTGATCAAGACAACTTTCATCCTTCATAAAATTAATAGGTTCAGCGTTAATGTGATAGCTATTCTCTTGTAAACTCAACAACAACAATAACAAAACGATTACATTAAGTTTTTCTTTTCATATTTTTTTCAAAAGGGCAAGGGGTGTTGAAACCATCAAGAATCGTCTGAAACCGACTGATCGCTTTTTTTTTTTATTGCAAAATTAATGTTCTGAGAAAGCGAGCTTCCTCTCACACCATCCACATTACCATCCACTTACCTCCCTTACCACACTCCATGACTGGCAAAGTGGCTTTATATTCACCAGGAAGACAAGGAGATAGCTTTTAGTAATTGAAACCAGTTTATTATCATGAATGGTGGCGTATGACATCATTGGAAAAACATAAATGCATGGTGTAACGGATTGAAACGTGAGCAAAAAAAAAACAAAAAAAAAAACAAATGTATGGCATAACGGACTGAACGTAAAATATTGATAGCGTATTAATTGACAGATGATAACCTCAAATTATGAAAAAAGATCAACTTTTCCTACAACGGTACACATTTCCAACCAATATGAAAGCAATTATGTTGTTTGTAACTTTTTCGTAATCAGACCCTATTAATCTTTTTTTGGAAGGAATTCAGCAGAGATGAGATCAATTTCAGTACGATGAGTGGTGCATTTTCCGCAAAACTATAACATTTTAATTTGATATTGAATTTGAATGCCTAGCCAGATCCTTCTTTACCTATGGAAAAGTTTTATGAATAATATATTCCAATAATTATGCTAGGTGGTTTATTTTACGCATAGTTGTGTTGACGATAATCAGGTGTGTGTGTGTGAGTGTGTGTGTGTGTGTGTGTGTGTGTGTGTGTGTGTGTGTGTGTGTGTGTGTGTGTGTGTGTGTGTGTGTGTGTGTATGCTCGAGCACGCGCTGAAAATCTGCGCAGTCCGAAAGTTCAGTTATCAAATGAGGTATACAACCTATAGAATACGAGGCACGGGATGGTCAGACCACCTCGTGTATCTTTTCAGGAGTTCGTTCCTCCTCCCTAACCAGCGGGTCACAGCTCCAGACTACACACAATATCTAAGCACTGCAAGGTGAACAGGATCTACACAACTCCTTACGTGTCCCGAGAATCGAATCAAGTACATCATGGTTGTGAATCGAACTCGCTAACCATAGCACGCAACCTCATGGTAGGGTTAGAGAGAGAGAGAGAGAGAGAGAGAGAGAGAGAGAGAGAGAGAGAGAGAGAGAGAGAGAGAGAGAGAGAGAGAGAGAGAGAGAGAGAGAGAGAGAGAGAGAGAGAATTTCATCAAAAACATTTTCTAGTTCCATTTTTATTCTTCTTCATTGAAACAATTATAGATTTTTTGTTCGCTTTTCACACATTCCAAATAATGAATAGATGATCTAGATTAATTATCAGAATTCTTAACAAATTTCGTATGATTTTACCACTATTATATTATAATTGTGTGGATGAGGTTTCAGAATTTAATTTCGTTAATGTCAACCACCGCAAATTTATTTGGATAAGAAAGAGACCAAAGTGTTTCAATTAATATTT
>NC_059272.1:12236411-12238911 GCF_017591435.1 Portunus trituberculatus | reverse complement strand
CAATAACCATAACACCACTACCACCACCACCACTACCACCACCTCACTTAAACCTTTTTAGAATGCGCGGCCACGCATCGAATTCAATGAAAGGAAGTAGCGGCCGATCCTTTTATTTTCCGTTCCATTATGATTTTTCTGGACGGGAGCACTTTTCCTCTCACTCCAACAGAAGACTCGCATGTTTATGTAAAATGTTCGCTACCTCCTGCCATGGTCTAATCGCACCGTCACAATGACTCGTGCTGGGTCCCACATAATCGAATTTCTTTAGTTCCCCCTTAACTTTAACCTAATCTTTGGTTGAGTCCATAATTTGGTTACCGAATTCTTTAGATGGACTGTTCTTCAGAAAGAAGGTTTGGTACGAGGTAAGACTAAAGGGAGCTACTGGTGATTCTCTGGGAGTCTGGAACGAAAAATATGGTAGCAAAGGCCAGATAAAGGTAAGGGTGCAGGCCGAAGGGTAAAGAGCGAAGCCGAAGAACTGATACAGGAAGGTGGCCGTAATCTGATTGAAAAAAGATTAACTGGATTACCAAGATCGAGGCCACAGTTTCCTTCGAGTTGTATCAAGGCGTGATATCATGAGAGAATATTTGTGTATCAAAAGTCATTCCCACACAGCTTCAGCCAGTCATGCCCAGTGCCGACTGTATGTGAAGTGGAGTTAGTAGCTCACTCATCACAAATGACATGGCGGACAAAAGTCCGTCATGTTAGATGCCGTGAGGCAACGCGGGCCTTCCCCTTTCCTAAAGTTGATCTACGTCATAGAGAGATATTCCTAAATATAATTCCATCATAAATATGATAAATGAACGAAAGAAGACTTATACTTTCCTTCAGTTGCTGGAAATGTGCAGTCATCGGTTACGGGGAGAGGTACTGTATATATTAACCTGTCTTTAGTTTGTCATCAAAAACAGATTTTCCATATCAATATCACTCATTGATCTCTGTCTTCTTCAGATTAGATCAAAATGCTGTATTTCAGTAATCTGAATTCCTTCTATCTCCTGAAACCGTTTTAATGGAAAACAACGACGAATAAGAAGAGAAAACTCCGTAGACATGCTGGTGCTACCGGCCGGTGGCCACCAGAACCTTCATGATGGTTGGCCTTCAGCTTCTGACTGAGGATGTAATGATTCCAAGCAACTCTTAAGAGATGGACACTGGTACTGCTATAAGAAAGGCTGTACAAGATAAGTGTTTCAGAGCTGGAAATCTAGAGATAACGACAAATATATATATATATATATATATATATATATATATATATATATATATATATATATATATATATATATATATATATATATATATATATATATATATATATATATATATATATATATATATATATATATATATATATATATATATATATATATATATATACACACACACACCCTCCCCTCCCCACACACACACATTACCTCATATCAATTTATCAATGAAGGAAACTTGAGGGAAATATTACGTATTGAGTTAGTACAGAAAATTGTGCATTCTAAAGATAAAGATGAGATGAAATAACATGAACGTGACTAATTTTCAGAAGGCATACGATGTTTTGAAAAACAATTGTATGAATAGTAGTTTGGCATAGCAGATGAAAAAATAAGTATGTGTGTTGGTGAGAAAAAGACGAAGGTGATGCTGGGGGCGTAAATGAATAATAGGGAATGAAGGAGGAAGGGGATGAAGTGTGTGTGTAAGGCTGAGCACAAGGATGCAGTGTGGTGTGAGGACGGATAATTAAAAAGAGAAGGGGGAAGGTAGAGGAAGTTAATTGCAGTCACCAGGGTTTCGAGTATTCTTTAAGGTCTGAAGTATGTACGAGTATATAGAAAGAGGGGGGTGTCGAGTGGTGGTTGGCCGAGAAGAGAAGAGGGGAAAGAAATTAGATTGACGACTTGTATATTATGCTTAGTTCAAAGACTTAACAAAATTCTCTCTCTCTCTCTCTCTCTCTCTCTCTCTCTCTCTCTCTCTCTCTCTCTCTCTCTCTCTCTCTCTCTCTCTCTCTCTTAGAAGATGATATGTAACAGGAAATAGGATGCAACCTTTCGCTGAGTGGACAAGAGGTACACAGTGAGTGACAAATAGAAAATGTGATTCTTAATGTGTGTAGTGCGTCAATCCATGAGAAAATTACACCAGACGCTCTAGCCTTACCACCCACCACGCCGAGGCCCCCATCAATAAGAGGTTAAGAGGAAACAGTTTACACTAAACCTTAAAAGTGTTTGTCCTCATATATATACAGTCTCTCAGAGTTGAGGAGTCAAGTAGAGATTTGATATCAACTCTCTCTCTCTCACACACACACACACACACACACACACACACACACACACACACACACACACACACACACACACACACACCGCGTAGTGTAGTGGTTAGCACGCTCGACTCACAATCGAGAGGACCGGGTTCGAGTCCCGGGAAGCGGCGAGGCAAATGGGCAAGCCTCTTAATGTGTGGCCCC
>NC_059272.1:12196411-12231411 GCF_017591435.1 Portunus trituberculatus | reverse complement strand
CACAGGTGAAGAAAGATGAACAGCAGCAGACATTTGACACACGTATTAGTAGAAAGGTATTTAGTATTTTATGAAGCGAGTTTTATCTCTAAGCATGTATATAATATGTATTAGTCTTTTATAATATCAATAGTAATGTATTATTTTGCACAAAGAGACGACGCAAAGAAAACAAACATCATTATTCACATGAAATATCAAATGGTGACAGTGATGAAATAATTGATAGGAGCATGAAAGTATAATACATGGCACTGTTAAAGCTTTGACTCTCATTTTCTTTCAGTGAAAGTAAGAATGGATAGATAGGAAGTGCATGAATAACAGAAAATATTGCCAGTCTACCCGTGGAGCACTAGAACGGCTACAAAGAACATTTTATTTACATAGATGTGTAGAGATAAGGATAAAACTATACAAGGAAAATTTACAGATTAAGAACTTTTGATGTACTCTATCTAAAATTGGTAGTATGTCACTGTCAGCAAAAAAATTCCCTGATATTTCTACTGAAGGATGATGACCAAAGCTCAATAAGGAGAGTTAGATGTTCGCTCACTACGGATTGCATTCTGACTATGAGAAGGAAGGTTATGTTCAGATTGACAGGCTGCCTGAGAGAGAGAGAGAGAGAGAGAGAGAGAGAGAGAGAGAGAGAGAGAGAGAGAGAGAGAGAGAGAGAGAGAGAGAGAGAGAGAGAGAGAGAGAGAGAGAGAGAGAGAGAGAGAGAGAGAGAGAGAGAGAGAGAGAGAGAGAGAGAGAGAGAGAGAGAGAGAGAGAGAGAGAGAGAGAGAGAGAGAGAGAGAGAGAGAGAGAGAGAGAGAGAGAGAGAGAGAGAGAGAGAGAGAGAGAGAGAGAGAGAGAGAGAGAGAGAGAGAGAGAGAGAGAGAGAGAGAGAGAGAGAGAGAGAGAGAGAGAGAGAGAGAGAGAAACATGAGCTTCTGACGATGCTAACTGAAGGTGTAGAAGCGCTGTCAAAGTTCATAATTGGCAAAACTTACCAAGGAAAAGATGATTTTTTTTTTTTTCAAAGGAAGACCCTTGGTAATGATTGGGGGTGAGGACGAGGGTAGGGAACCCAGTCTGACTGACAGCACAGGCTAAACTGGAAGGTATGGCGAGGGAGGCAAGGATACCGAAAGGCAGAAAGTGAACTGAGAACATACACTGTAGTAGTCCATATAGTCTAGTCACATTCATTTGGAATGAGCGAGTCTCCCCTCACATACATTTCAATCTCTTCAATCGCTGTCTACAAGTTTGATTGTATTCTCAAAAGTGAGGCTTGTACAAAAAGGAAAAACGACCTAAAAGTAATATGTATACGATTTTTAGCAATATTAGGAAGCAATGTCGAGATCAGCAGAGAATCGAAACAATTTAGTTCGCCGGTATATTTCATGTGACCCTTCGTGATTCCAGGGAAACAAATTGGTTTTCGCTCAGCCTTTGTCAGGCAATTTCATACATCAATATAAATAATTTGCACAGGATTGTTGCAATACTTATTCAACGTGGGACTGAAAATTAGTAAATGGACGGTGTAGCAGTATACCTGGGCGTGTTACTGCTGCAGTGGTGGCACGAGAGTCCAATGAACTTCTGTCGCTCTAATTCATCAGTATAAAAATACGAAGTTATATTTAAGTATAGAACGTTTACAAATAGAATAATTCGAATGAAAAGTAGATTTTAAATAGATCAGATATTGAGAGAGAGAGAGAGAGAGAGAGAGAGAGAGAGAGAGAGAGAGAGAGAGAGAGAGAGAGAGAGAATCATTTCACTAAAAATGGATGGAAAAGAACTAGTCTTGCTTGCGTGGAGATAATCTTCTTTAGCTTCCTCTACTCTGCCTTTCTTTCTCTCCTCTAATTCATCATTTTACTTAGCTTTCTAGACTGCACGGTCAAGACTGTTAGTATGTTTTTATTCCCTGTGCACTTTTCAGACACGGGATTAAGGAATATACGTATAAGTATTATCAAGAACACTAGCACAAACTGTTTAAATCATCCAGTTGAATACCCTACGAGAACAGGTGAACCAGTAGATGTAAAGAGATGCGGCAAGATGTTTTATTGACAGCTTTCAGTGACAGTATTCGAGGAAAGTGAACTGGCGAAACTGACGAAAAGGAGTAGAAAAAAAAATGAATATATAGATGTGAAAAAAATAGCGGTGGTGCGAGGAAGAGTGGTGCACCAAATGGTAATAATTTGGTGGGTAAGAGGAGGAATGTGAAGAATATGGACTCGGCCAAATGGCAAATGATGATCCTAAGAAGGAAAAAAAAACAAATAGATAAAACAATAGTAGTTACAGTATGCATATTTACAAAAACTGCCACGCAAAGAGAGAGAGAGAGAGAGAGAGAGAGAGAGAGAGAGAGAGAGAGAGAAATGGAAGGGCATGGAACGTTATAGTATGGATATTTTGTATTTGTTTATCTATTTTATTTATTTATTTTTCTATTTAATACTCATGTAGCAAAAAAACCCATACCACTCCACACCAATCCGGAACATCATTTGCATTGGTCCCTGGAAATAGCACAGGGGATGGGTGGCGGAGTTTGGTAGGGGTGTGCCGATCGGGAGAAGTTAGAGGGAAAGCATTTGGCAGCTTAATAGTATTCAATGTGGCCTTGAATTGATCCCTATTAACGGGGGGGAAATTTTGCATGCATAAAATAAGGTCAGGGTTCTGTGGCATGTTACTAGTATGGGCTTCTTCGTCTCTTTGCTGCTAATCCTCTTGCCACAGATCTTTTTGATGTAGGAATAATCCATCACATACACATATTTATATAATGATGTGAGTTTCCTTAAACTGTTGCTCTTTGTAATACGACACACGCCATTCCTTTTCCTCTTATATAAGAGTACAGTAAACCCCTCTTAAGTCGGACCAATTGGGGGAAAGTAATCCAAGTAATCCAAGGGATTTTTTTTTTCACAATTCGCACGCCTGTTATCACTAACAGTTGAAATTGTCTACGTAATGTATTATGTAAATAGGTAATACATACAAGGCGCAAGCACAAACATACTCATGCTGCGTACACACACACACACACACACACACACACACACACACACACACACACACACACACACACACACACACACACACACACAAGGGCGCGGCGAGGCAAATGGGCAAGCCTCTAAATGTGTAGCCCCTGTTCACCTAGCAGCAAGTAGGTACGGGATGTAACTCGAGGGGTTGTGGCCTCGTTTTCCCGGTGTGTGGAGTGTGTTGTAGTCTCAGTCCTACCCAAAGATCGGTCTATGAGCTCTGATCTCGCTCCGCAATGGGGAAGGCTGGCTGGGTGACTAGGAAACGACCGTGGTGAATTACACACACACACACACACACACACACACACACACACACACACACACACACACACATCGCGTAGTGTAGTGGTTAGCACCCTCGGTTAACGACCGAAAAGGCCCGGGTTCGAATCCCAGGCGCGGCGAGGCAAACGGGCAAGCCTCTTAATGTGTAGCCCCTGTTCACCTAGCAGCAAGTAGGTACGGGATGTAGCTCGAGGGGTTGTGGCCTCGCTTTCCCGGTGTGTGGAGTGTGTTGTGGTCTCAGTTCTACCCGAAGATCGGTCTATGAGCTCTGACCTCGCTCCGTAATGGGAAAGGCTGGCTAGGTGACCAGCACACGACAATGATGAATCACACACACACACACACACACACACACACACACACACACACACACACACACACACACACACAGCTTTGCCCTTAGAAGTTATGGTAGGTTTATAAAGGCAACAATAAGGAATACAAACACTGCCACACGCTTCCTTAGTGAGCTGTGTAAACACTAATCTTAGCGTCGGCAGTGCCGTGGCACACGCGCCCGTCTGGAATGGCTCAGACAACTCCTTAAATGACTCAGACAATGTACAAGCTATCCGGGATATTTCACCCAATATATAAGCCGAGTGGCTTAAAACGATTCAGCTGAAGGGTAAAACATTCCTACTGGTGCACTCGGGATAGAAATCCAAAAACAAAAAGAACTTGAAAATATCCGACTTATCCTATATTCGGCTTATCAGGGTACGACTTAAGCGACCTTTACTGTAATACATTGTTATTATTATTTTTTTTTGGATCGGTAGATGAGAAATACACAATCATGCATATCAACAATAGGCATGCCGCTTGTCTCTCCGCATGTGTTCAGATTTTTTAACCTTCTTTTTCAGTTTTAAGATCATAACTCGAGGCTCCGTTTTACTAAGCATATGTGATTCAAGGGACGAATTCCATCACTAGTACGGAAAAGTTTTTTTTTTTTTTTTACTAAAGGATACATTTTGTCCCTCTAACGTGTCGTAAGCCAGTTAATAATGTAATTTAAGGAGGAATGTGTTCTCTCTTATTTTTCATTTATTTAGTTTTTTTATATAATTGAATATTTTTATAATGGCTTCAGGAAATAAAGATTTTTCTCTTTCATGCATTTTTTCATAAAGTCAATCTTGTCACTCAAACTGAACAGCAATAACTGTTCTGCTCTCACACTTTTCTTATTCCTTTCTTCATCACACCAGCCTTGTCCTCTTCTGCATACTTATTGTCTCTGATCGATTAGCACACTGATATGATATATTAAAAGGTATGAGATAGGTTCCAAGATAATTTAATGTCTTCTCTTTCAAACGAACCACAATTTTTTCGTATTACGATGCACAAGCTACACGCAGTTTCCATGTATTGATAAATCTGTTTTCCCTAAGAACTATTCAACAATATAACGATATAAATCAATACAATTTTCAAGTGACTTGTTTGCTGTTGACTGAAAAGGACGATGGATCACCATTGTCACATTTAACAGAATCCTTTGCTGGACATACCATTGCCTTGCTCCACTGCTTCTCTATGTCATTCCATCTCTGGAACTTCTATTCCTCATTCCAGCTTCCCTACCCCTTTCATCCCTTCAACTTTTTTCCACTCTTTTTCTTTCGATCTTTGCATTTTACCCTGTATCCAATGCCACTGTCTTCCCTGAGTGTAAGTGCAGAGTACACACCTATATATACCTTCTCCCCATCAGAACACATACACATACACGCTAAAGCAAACAGAGTTATCCTAGCCGTAATTAAGAAGTGAGAATACAGATATTTCCCCGTATATGTTGTTAATGTGGCCAGGAGAGAATGGAAGGCTGCTGCTGAATAATGCACGAGATAGCATTATGCGTACCTGATTGAGTTCACGCACGATCTACGAGGAAGTATGCATATTTATCAGTATATTTAATTTGTATATAGGCTCATTATAGTTCACCACCCGCATATCCCCAGGTAAGTCAGGTAAATAGAATATTCAGTTAAGTGCAATGAAAGATTTCTAACATATATATATATATATATATATATATATATATATATATATATATATATATATATATATATATATATATATATATATATATATATATATATATATATATATATATATATATATATATATATATATATATATATATATATATATATATATATATATATATATATATATATATATATATATATATATATATATATATATATATATATATATATATATATATATATATATATATATATATATATATATATATATATATATATATATATAGAGAGATAGATGAGAGAGAGAGAGAGAGAGAGAGAGAGAGAGAGAGAGAGAGAGAGAGAGAGAGAGAGAGAGAGAGAGAGAGAGAGAGAGAGAGAGAGAGAGAGAGAGAGAGAGAGAGAGAGAGAGAGAGAGAGAGAGGCATATGAAATAGTGAATCTAAGCATGAGTACAAATGAAACCGAAAATGTGCCGTATCACATTATCATATTAGTTCCTATAAGAGAAAAATAACGTTTTCATACTTAATGAGTTCATATTAAGCTTGAGACGTTCAGCCACCTTTTTCATGCATAATATTTACGCTTAAAATTATGTGGAGAGGAAAACCTCCTCTTCCTCCTCCTCCTCCTCCTTCTCCTACCCATCTGCAAGATTTGCTTTTTGATGAATAAAAGAGAAGAGACTCTGCACCCACATGTAGGCTGACAATCGTGGTGGTGATGGTGGTAGTGATATGATGATGATGATGATGATGATGATGATGATGATGATGATGATGATGATGATGATGACGATCTTCGTAATAAAAATAATTATGTTTAGTCGTAAAAAACTAAGAACTATTACAATTACCACAGCCACCACCAACACTGCTATCACCATCACAACTACTGATGCTGTTCCTGCTACCAATACTGTTATTACAACTACTATGTATTGCTGCTATTTTTTGCCTACCCTTTCTTTGTGTAATTCACCTTGGTCGTCCGCTGGTCACCCAGCCAGTCTTCCCCATTACGGAGCGAGCTCAGAGCTCATAGACCGATCTTCGGGTAGGACTGAGACTGTGTGTGTGTGTGTGTGTGTGTGTGTGTGTGTGTGTGTGTGTGTGTGTGTGTGTGTGTGTGTGTGTGTGTGTGTGTGTGTATGTTCTTGGTGGCCTGTAGGGGCAGTAGGCAAATATTATCATCCCTGAAGGCTTATAGATGCTCGGCCCCTGCTCGTGGTGGAGCAGGCAGGATTTTGTGAATAGCGCCTTTGCAGAAGTTTACGTCTCCTCCCTGAGCTCCCTGATGCAATCGCCGTTGGAGATAAGGTTGATAGGAAGCAATAGATTCATGAATTCCTTTTGGAGTGCGGGATAATGCACGGGTTTATTTTTTATTCTATTTGCTGATTTTTTGCTGGTCTTCCTGACAGTAAAAAATGTGGACATTTCTCGGCCACTCAGCGATAATTTGAAGTTGTGTGTGTGTGTGTGTGTGTGTGTGTGTGTGTGTGTGTGTGTGTGTGTGTGTGTGTGTGTGTGTGTTTCACTGTTTGATCTGCTGCAGTTTCTGACGAGACAGCCAGACGTTACCCTGCGGAACGAGGTCAGAGCTCATTATTTCCGATCTTCAGATAGGCCTGAGACCAGGCACACACCACACACCGGGACAACAAGGTCACAACTCCTCGATTTACATCCCATACCTACTCACTGCTAGGTGAACAGGGGCTACACGTGAAAGGAGACACACCCAAACATCTCCACCCGGCCGGGGAATCGAACCGCGGTCCTCTGGCTTCTGAAGCCAGCGCTCTAACCACTGAGCTACCGTGTGTGTGTGTGTGTGTGTGTGTGTGTGTGTGTGTGTGTGTGTGTGTGTGTGTGTGCGCGCACGCTCATGTGGATAAGCGGGAGCGTGTGTGTCCCATTTCAACCAGTTTTTAGACGTTGAAATGGAAAAGAGAGAGAAAAAAAAAAAAAAAAAAAAATTGAGTCGCGCAGGAGAATGTGAATGTGTTGCTACATTAAACGTTTGCTGTTAGTGAAGTCAGAAACTGGGAATAATTAAGAAAAGGAAAATGAAGGAAAGGGACAGAATACAGTAATATTATGTTCAGAGGAAAGATAATGTGATAAAAGTGAATATGGAAACTTAATATGTTCGGAAAAAAGACCAAAAAGGCAGTAATAACCACAGGTGTAGAGGAAAGTTAGATGATTACTAGAATCAAATACAGTGACGTTAGTTTCTCAGGAAAAGAGAGAGAGAGAGAGAGAGAGAGAGAGAGAGAGAGAGAGAGAGAGAGAGAGAGAGAGAGAGAACAATAGAAAGAAGAGAAATGGAAATGGGAATCCTTTCTTTCCTTAGACGAACTTGTGGCTACAGAAAAAGTAAGAAAATTGTTTCGCTCTCTCAAGATGTGGAATTGAGAATATATTTTTTTCTTAATTTGGAGACTTTGCCCATGATTTTCCTCTGATTCTAATGATGAATTGTATCAATATTATCTTGTTTCACGGCGCATATTGGATGTGGTAGGAGTGGCGGTCGTGTTCGTTATGCATGTACTGGGAGTGATATTGATAATGGAGTGATAGTGGTGGCATGAATATACATGGATGTTTTTACGTTCGTTATTTGCAAAGAACATAAAAATGGAATATATATATATATATATATATATATATATATATATATATATTCTGATGTATATAGTAATACAAATAATAATAATAATAACAATAATTAGTGAACATTATCAGCACCAATAATAGCAGGAAAGCGTGGAATCATTCTATTTAATATATTCTGATGCAATGAAATGAATTAATACATTCTCTTCGGAAGAAAATAAGGAAAAAAATAAAGGAAAGTGGAAATAATTGCACTGCCACTACTTTTATTCTCTTCCCTACTTTTAATTCGACAGTGAGTAATACTGGAGGAGAAAATAGACCACTATTATACTGATGGAGAACCCGACTCCGGAATTGGAAGAGACGGACGCAAACTGGCCATGAGTGTCTGCTAATTGGTGAGGGCGGGCGAGATGGGGAGTTGAGAATTGGGGCTGGCAATGGGTGAAGGCAAGGAAATAGCGAGGCAGATTGGAGAGCGAGCATGGCGGGTGAAAGGTTGGGTGAGCCAGCAAGATACTGGTGTTAGAAGCTAAATCATGATGGAATGAAGGGGATGCTTGAGATATAGGATGCATATTGAGAGACATTTCAGTGATTGTCAAAGTAGACAGGATGTGGATGAAGGAAAGCGGGATGGGACGCTTGGAAATGTTATGGATTTAGATTCGTGATGATCCACAGGCGCACGGGATGGAATTCTAGGGATTTACTAAAGCCAATGCTTCTCAAAATGTCGAAGCTAAAGTCTTGCGCTAGGTGGATACCATCTGTTGTTGATGATGTTGATATTGTTGTTGTTGATGTTGACGCGATACCTTTTAATTTATAAAAAAAAAACGAATAAGAAACAAATGTTTCAACTAATGGTTAAGGTACTGATGTATTGTAACAATAAAATCGTTATTTGAATTAAAGAGGAAAAAAAAAACGAGAGAGAGAGAGAGAGAGAGAGAGAGAGAGAGAGAGAGAGAGAGAGAGAGAGAATGTAAAATGGCCTCTCAAACTTTACTTTTTTCCATTTCTTATTAGTGGTAATCTGAAAATAAAGTTTTGTATTTCTGAAAAGTAATAAAGAATAACAAAGTTGAAGAATGAACTATTATATCTGGGATAAAGAAAAAAAAAAGCATACCACATCATGTTACAATAGTATTTAGTGATATAGATTACATCATAAAGGCAAAATATGGCAGTTAGTTTGCGGGATAAATATTGCGTGCTTGAATTTGGCTCCTTGTCATTTCTGAGTGGAAGAAGTAACGCTCTCTCCATAGTTTTATTAAGAACTATGTAACCTCGTTTTCTTATTTGGAACAATAAATTGTACACTCTTGCCATTCTATATCATTTTCTATTTTTCTTCATTAATCAAACAGTATACCTCATCACAGGCAGCCCACAGTCTCTCCTCTTCCATTGGTTCTCCCCTCCCTTATCCTGTGGCATTTTCAAAGGATTAGTGTAGGAAGTTTGGACTGGTGACTACGAGGGGGTGACTGCATGGAGACTGAAGAATGGGTCTCGCCTCTTGTGTTGGTGTGTAAAGGCTTGGCGAGATTCTCGGTAGGTCATTATGGGAAAACTTGGTCTTGATGGAAAGAGAGACTAAGGGGACACCGCGTTAGTTATCTAGTTAGCTCAGTTATTACTTTTTTTTAACTATCTCATAATGCCGAGGTTGGCGGTGCCTCCAGCAATAAGGGAGAAGCACAGTCAAGGACCGGAATGAGTGGAGAGGGAAGGGGAAAGTGAAGGACTCGGTGGAAGAGAGGCACAAGAGAAGGGCAGGATGAGTGGAGGAAAAGGAGGGTAAGGTGAAAGGAAGTGTGAACGAAGATGGAAATAGGTGAGAGCAGGGCAAAGAATAACGAGAAAAAAGATAAAGAAGCAAAGTGGCATTCCATAAACTAATTAGGAAGGAAAAGGCGAAGGAAGAAGCTGATCGAGAAATGATGAGACGGCGAAGGAAGCCGCGTATGTCTCAGATGAAAAGGAATAGATTATATCACGAAACAACATGGTTTTCTCCTGATTTCTCGACTAATTTGTTTAAGAATGGTAAATCTAAGACAGTGGACAACTTTTCACAAGAAGAAAGGTGAAAAGGATGAAATGGGCATATTGAAGTAAACGTTTTTGTAATCTACTCGTAAAAGTGAGAATTGTGTTTGCGCTGGTTAGGAGTGACGTTGTTGCTGATGGTTTTTCTTTATTGCTTTTTCGTCTTCTTTATAAACCGTGGTCGTAGTATTCTTGTAATATAGTGTAATGCTTGGTTCTTCTGTTTTTAACTTGTTTTCTGACATGAAGGAATCCATTCCTCTTCATATAACGTCTTCGATGTCTTTCTGTGGATATCCGTTGTTGGTGAGTAGTTGTGAAACTCTTCGTAGCTCGGCGTTGGTGGCTTTCCATGTGGAGGAGTGTGTGAGTGCGCGTTTGACAAAAGCGTTGACGACGCTGCGGCTGTATTTCTCCGGGCAGTCACTCTTGCCATTAAAGCAGAAACCCAGGTTTGGTTGCCGTGACGTAAACAGATGCGGAGAACGAAGATTCTTCGCGGTGGACCAGCACATCAAGGAATGGAAGCTTCTTGTCGTCTTCAATCTCGTGCGCATAGCTCAGACAGGAGTTTTCTTGAATATATCGATGAGCTGCAGAATTTGTCCCTCGGTGTTAATGTTAATGAAGATGTCGTCGATGTATCTTGTGTATATTGATGGCTTGAGTTCTGCATGTTGCGTGAAGATCATCTCCTCGATGGTCCCCACGTAGAAATTAGTGAAGAGGAAGCCGAGTGGTGATCCCATAGCCACACTATCGCGTATATATATATATATATATATATATATATATATATATATATATATATATATATATATATATATATATATATATTTACTTTTTTTTTTTTGCTGACTACCAACAAAAATAGTGATGCATTAAGTAAATTACCAAATAGTTTTAGTACCATAAACACTTATATAAAGTAAAGTCCATCAAATTAAATGTACATAACGTAACTGTCAATTCCCTTCTATGTGCTCACCACAATAATTAAGCAATACAAAATTTTACGAAAGAGTCTCCCCCTTTCACGTTTTTAGCCGTAACCTAATTTTGGGCACCTTTATAACATTATCCCGAAGTGCAGCCACCAAGGTCACCCTCCATGGGAAATTTCTGAAAATGTTTTTTCTTCCTTAGAACAAAGGAATCATAATGAAAATATATTCAATGGTGTTAGTTATCGTGTATGTAAAAAGTTGGTCCTATAAAAGTGTGAATAAGAATATGTATGAAAAGTAAACAAAATTCTTAACACCCTACTTTTATATAAGGATAGAGAGAGAGAGAGAGAGAGAGAGAGAGAGAGAGAGAGAGAGAGAGAGAGAGAGAGAGAGAGAGAGAGAGAGAGAGAGAGAGAGAGAGAGAGAGAGAGAGAGAGAGAGAGAGAGAGAGAGATGAAATCACATTGAACAAAAGATTATCAAGGATTATATTGCCTTTTATATACACATCACACTACAGACCATCTTATTAACTTTGTTTCGTATGTTTACTATCTCTCCAATACACAAGCCTCACAGCTTCCCCTCCTAACACATCGTAAACATTACCACCACATTATTATCCGAGTTTAACTTTTTTCCCTTGCATTTCTCATCAAACAACTCTTAAACTAACATTTGTGCAAGGGAAAAACTTAACCAACACTAACGTAAACTCTCATATATTGCACAACGGACACAAACCCACGCAACAGAATACAGATTACAAAACTTAGATTCATTTCAAAATGGTTGCAGGTTACAGTTTACAGATCTTAAGACTCGAACGACTCGAAATGTTTAGCATAACAAACCGAAGATTGCTTTCTTCGAGAGCGATAAAATATCAAATTACTGATTGGTTTCAGAAATGTCTTATATTCATACTAGTAAATAGTAATCCCTTTGATCTTTAAGTATGTATTTTTCGAGGGAGGAGTGTGTGTGTGTGTGTGTGTGTGTGTGTGTGTGTGTTTCACTGTTTGATCTGGTGCAGTCTCTGACGAGACAGCCAGACGTTACCCTACGGAACGAGCTCAGAGCTCATTATTTCCGATCTTCGGATAGGACTGAGACCAGGCACACACCACATACCGGGACAACAAGGTCACAACTCTTCGATTTACATCCCGTACCTACTCACTGCTAGGTGAACAGGGGCTACACATGAAAGGAGACACACCCAAATATCTCCACCCGGCCGGGGAATCGAACCCCGGTCCTCTGGCTTGTGAAGCCAGCGCTCTAACCACTGAGCTACCGTGTGTGTGTGTGTGTGTGTGTGTGTGTGTGTGTGTGTGTGTGTGTGTGTGTGTGTGTGTGTGTGTGTGTGTGTGTGTGTGTGTGTGTGTGTTTCCATCATCCCCTCCAACTGTGCTCACGACTTTATCGCTGTGTATTTTGGAAGACCTAAACGAATAATGCTTCCTAATGCAACGACTGTTTCCTGTTCCCTAATGCAAGCACACAGGCAACATGTAACCGTAAAAAAAAGGCTTCAACTGATGATATTATGAGATGCTACATTTTAACCGGTATTCTAGTGTCGAAGTAGTAGTAATAGTAGTAGTAGTAGTAGTAGTAGTAGTAGTAGTAGTAGTAGTAGTATTATTATTATTATTATTATTATTATTATTATTAGTAGTAGTAGTAGTAGTAGTAAGTAGTAAGAAACAAGTAGTAGCAGAAGCAACAGTAATGGTAGCAGCAGTTAACAGCAGTAGTATCAGCAGCAGGACCAGCAGCAACAGCAGAAGCAGAAGCAGCAGCAGCAGCAGCAGCAGCAGCAGCAACAGCAGCAACAGCATGAGCAGCAGCAGCAGCAGCAGCAGCAGCAGCCGCAGCAACAGCAAGAGCAGCAGAATCAGTATATCTATTTATGTGTGCCTCTTTATGTATGCAAGTATCTATCTGTTATACACACAAGGAAAAAGATTTGCGAGTAGTTCACCACTAACAGCACGGTAAATTTTCCTTAATGAGCAAGAAGCGTATCTTGATGATGATCATCATTCACTAGCAAGGATGAAGAGAACTGATTTGGTTATGTATTTTTTCTTTAACTTTTTATGACTCTCCAATGTTAATATTATTTCATCTTGAGCATACCAGAGACGTTTTAAGATATTGAAATTGGAATGTTTTATCAACAATGACACATACGGTTTGGTAAGGAAAACCCAATTCTTCATTTATAGAGCAGAACATGTCCAAATGAAAATAAGATTCATTGAAATATGAGCAAATGGTTTACTTGAATAGAAAAAAAATGTATAAATGAATGAACAAAACAGAAGATAAGATTACACTTGGAGAAAAAAATCGTCTGATTGTTGCAGGAGTTAATAGTTTCTTCTCCCTTGGCGCCATTTTCTTCAACTCTCCACATAATCCATTAAATGCTAATTTGGAAGGTCGTAGTTTGATCCTTTAATTCCATGCTACCTCAGTTTCTCATTAGTAGATGTCTTTGAGAAATCCCAGCTAGCGACCTACCGATGTTACTCCACAACACTTCCGGTGCAGAAGGAAAGTGAAAAGTGGGAATGAAATCACAAATGATGATCCAGTGCGTTTCCCTTTGACATTATCAAGAAACAGATGGAAGCTGAAGAAAAGAAGTAATATAAGCTAACGAAAAGAAAAAGAACAGGAAAGGAAAAGGTTAAGAGGTTAAAGTATCTAAAGTGGCGAAAGTCTGGAGACACACATGATAGTTTAGTGAAAAGAATTAAAATATAGATATGGAAGAAAGGAATAACCGAAGGAAGAAGGTAAGATGTGAATAACAGACAGATGTCTAGTGAAAAAAAAAGGTCCTAAATATGTACCAAGGTATTAAATCTCATGTCGCTATTTTCACTGGAATTGCTTTTCTGACCATGTTAACTGCATGCTTTCCTCACTAACGCGACTTCCCTTCACAAGAGGTTTTATACATTCTCTCATTCATATTCTGTCCACCTCCTAATGCAGGTAAAGTTAATCAGTACTCCCAGTCTTTCATTCATTTAACTTTTGAACTCTGTAACTTCTTTAATGATTTCATATTTCCTCCTTCCTTTCAAGAAAGAGGTTCAAGACAATCTATCCTACTTGGACATGGTTTTGGACTATTTCTCAAAAGCACTTGTATTTCCAATAGACGCCTTATTTTCGGTGTTTGTTGTACCCAAAACCACCATGCATAAAAGGAGTTGATTGACATTATATAAATAATATTATACGGCCAAGAGACTGAAGCGATAGCGGTTAAGTTTATAAGGGAATCTCATATCTGTATCTTGTCCTATTTCTGCAATCCCTCCTCAGGATCCCTCAAAGTGGAGGTGCCTATAGTGTTTTGCCTCTGCCAGTTTGAGGAACCTAAGGAGGTATTATGCTCATTTTTTTTTTTTCATTTATACCATGTGGGCTTTTTACGGGAATTTCTGGGCTAAAGGGATACTTTTTTTCCAGACAACTATCCCCTCCTCTTCAATGACACTCAACTGTCTCCCTCTTCCACACTGAATATCCTCAATCTGTCTTTTACTTATAATCTGAACTGGAAACTTCGCATCTCATTTCTTGCTAAAACAACTTCTACGAAGTTAAGTGTTCTGTGGCGTCTCCGCCAGTTTTTTCTCGCCTCTCCAACTGCTAACTCTGTACAAGGGCTATATCCGTTCTTGTATGGGGTACTCTTCACATGTTTTGGGGGTTCCACTTACACAGTTTTATTAGATAGGGTGGAATCAAAAGCTTTTCGTCTCATCAACTTCCCTCCTCTGACTAACTGTCTTCAGCCTCTTTCTCACCACTGAAATGTTGCATCTCTTTCTATCTTTTATCGCTATTTTCATGCTAACTGCTCTATTGACCTTGCTAACTGCATGCCTCCCCTCCTCCTGCGGCCTCGCTGCTTTCTTCTTCCTCTCATCCCTATTCTGTCCAACTCGTTAATGGAAGAGTTAACCAGTATTCTTAATCATTCATACCTTTCTCTGGTAAACTTGGAATTCCCTGCCTGCTTCTGTATTTTCATCTTCCCACGGCTTGACTTCTTTTAAGAGGGAGGTTTCAAGACATTTGTCCCTGCCTTTTGGCTAATTCTATATCAATCTTTAAGGGAACTGGCACTCAAGTGGAGCTTTCTTTTAATCTTTTGTTGCCCTTGGCTGGTTTTCTCTCTTGCATAAAAAAAAGTGTGTGTGTGTGTGTGTGTGTGTGTGTGTGTGTGTGTGTGTGTGTGAGAGAGAGAGAGAGAGAGAGAGAGAGAGAGAGAGAGAGAGAGAGAGAGAGAGAGAGAGAGAGAGAGAGAGAGAGAGAGAGAGAGAGAGAGAGAGAGAGAGATGTACATCAAAATGAAATAGGAAAAAAAAGAACACATTTAGGAACGACATTTAACATTTTTTCCTCTTACGAAACTTTTAGGCCTTTTTTCGATAAATTGAACCAGCTGAAGCCTCCCCCCACAAACGATTCAAGAAATTCAATCTACCGTACCACCTCCTGATCTCCAGTGAGCGTGAAAGTCCCTGGACCAGTACAGAACAAGAATAGATTTTACTTATTTCTTTCTTCTCATTTTCCCGTTTTCTAAAGTGAAAGCTGTAGAAGATGCAAGTTTTGTTAAGAACTGGAAGTATTTATGTATTCAATTTTCCTCTCTTTGAAGTAGAAAAAAATAAAGATACTAGCTGTACATTGACAGCTGAGTCATTTTATCATGATCCGGTGATGGAATTCTTCTCTTGAATGTGCCCCAAATATCCATCCATCCATGTTCTCTCCTTCCGCATACTTTCATTAGCTGGTTTTGGGAGTGTTTTTTTTCCCCTTGCTACTCCACTAACATTCTATGAAAAGTTCTCCGTCGGTGATACGATGCCGAACTTTTTAGTAACAACTAGTGTTGTGTGGAGACCAAAGTTATAGGACTCGTGTGGGAAGTCATTATAGTCTGGTTATTTAATTTGTTTGACTTTTATAGCTTTTCTTTGTTGACTGTACTTTCCTTTCCCTACTGTTCTCAATCGCTACTCTGAACAAAACATCCGTAGGAACTAATTTTGACCCTCGAAATCTGTCTTAAAACTTATCCTTTTTTTTTCTCTCTCTTTCTCTACAAGGTTACTTACTACTGTATACTCATGTATACACACTTGTATATGTGAGGTCTGCGGAAACAATAATGTTTACGAAAACAATTTACCAGTTAAAGCAATTGATATGGAAACTTCAAGTTATCATACATCAGCCATCGTCGCATGATAGGATTATTGCCGAGCTGCGGAACTGGCAGGAAGTTGCCGGAAGGCTATTAACGAATCCGAGATTTTTTTCTCTTTTTTTTACACAAAATTTGCACCCTGACAGGGTGCAATGTATAAGTCGCGCATCGATTGTTACGTCATTCCCCATGTTTGACTGTGGTTAGAAATACAAATAGTGTGTATGTACAAAGCTGGAATGAGTAACAGATTATCCCGCTAAACGTTCAGGGAGTGAGCGGACATACTATATCAAATGGGTTGGAGCAACAGTTTGTCGCGCCAGCCAGAAAGGCATGGCGACTATAGGAAGATTTCGGCACCACCCCTCCGTTATCACCAATCATGTTGATGTTAATCTTCGCGTCACAACACCGTCGGCTGAAGGAAACCAGTCTTCTTGACACTGACCACTGGCTACTCCGGTAGAAGCAGCATGACAAGGCTATAAGTGTCGCTGGTGTCGACCACAGGAAAAGTAATTGTTTACGGAAAGGAAAATCAAATTCTGGACAAATATTTACAAACCTAACCTTCAGTGAGACTAGCAGAAATGCGGATACATATATACTATAGGGTCCACATTTTCGTTGTGTGAAACTGGAAAGATATATTTGTCTTTGGCCAGAAAGTGTTCGTGAAGGAGACCACTAAGCGCCCACGAAAAAAAAAAAAAAAAAAAATAAATAAATAAAGTGCCGTAAGTGTGTATATATATATATCTGCAGCTGATTTTTGTTTGCGAGAGAAAAAGAAATCTCACCTTTCATGACAAAATCCAGCATAAACCAACTAAGTCTGTTTATATACTCCTCTATAAAATAATGAAATGATACAAGCACTAGGTCACCAAGACACCGGAGTCGTCTCATGCGTTCTTTTTTCTTTAGTATTTTTTCAGCGGGACAAAAAATAATTATTTCATATATAAAAGTGTTAGTGGAAAGAACATTGCATTAGTAAAGAAAATAAGATCCTCCATATCCTGAATGGAAACTTGAAGCTAATGCATCAGTGTCAAGGGAAGGTAATTCGAGAAAAGATATCGCGACACTTTCGAACATATTATAATTGCAAAATAGAATAAAACCGAACAATAAATACCAAAATAAAACAATAAATTGAAGGGAGTCTGCAACAAGTTTATTTTCTTCCATTCACTTCTTCATAATTCGTAAAACTACACTATTCTTGCAGCGTTCAGGACTCCTCTTCCGGTGGTGAGACGGTGTGCTTGTGGCGTCAGAGCCTTTGCCTCTCATGTGTACTTTCCTTCGTGTTGCATTTTATTGAGATGTCGAAACCATGATGCCGGCAAATCGTGTGTGTGTGTGTGTGTGTGTGTGTGTGTGTGTGTGTGTGTGTGTGTGTGTGTGTGTGTGTGTGTTACGCCTTAAGGAGGATATGTGGTGATTGCTTACTGACAGTGATTCAGGCCTCGTCTTGAGAGAGAGAGAGAGAGAGAGAGAGAGAGAGAGAGAGAGAGAGAGAGAGAGAGAGAGAGAGAGAGAGAGAGAGAGAGAGAGAGAGAGAGAGAGGCAAACAGAGAGACTAACTCAGAGAAAAGACTAAATATATTTCAAACACATTCCCGCTGTCATAAAAAAAAAATAAGACAAAAAGATAATAATATTAATAATAAAATGAAAAAGAATTTAGTCTCACTTCTCATCATGGAAAGAAAATTTTGAAAAAGCTGTCATCACTTGCTGCTCACTCTAGAGGGGAGCGTGGCACGTGGTTTTGGCCTCAACTTCCCAAGTCAACAATGACCACAATTGAATACAAAGAAAGAGAGAAGCATCTTCATCCATTGTTATCTTAGTTCTTTGTCTCCACCTTCTGTAATTGTCTCTCCCTCAGTGCTGCCTTCAATGGCTGGCTGACTCCCGAGGGCTGTGATGAGAATTTAATTACGTCCCTGTGTGTGTGTGTGTGTGTGTGTGTGTGTGTGTGTGTGTGTGTGTGTGTGTGTGTGTGTGTGTGTGTGTGTGTGTGTGTGTGTGTGTGTGTGTGTGTGTGTGTGTGTGTGTGTGTGTGTGTGTGTGTGTGTTGTGTGTGTGTGTTTTATGTGTTTGTGTTTTCTAGTTCTAAATTCTCTCTCTCTCTCTCTCTCTCTCTCTCTCTCTCTCTCTCTCTCTCTCTCTCTCTCTCTCTCTCTCTCTCTCTCTCTCTCTCTCTCTCTCTCTCTCTCATATCTTTCCGAAACGTGCGTAATTTGCGTGGTTGGCACTCTTTACTGTTCCATTGGTAACGAAAATATGACTGGATGCGCCATTGAGTGATCGCAGACTATCTTATTGAACAAGAATAAAACTTTATGATTTAGAAAAGTTGAAATGCTCGACCAAGCCTTATTTTAGCACACTATTTTGAAATCATATTGTAAACTTACGCGAGAATACTTTCAATTATAGCTTGCGGAGAGGCCATAGCAGTGGGAATTACTGCAAACTGTTTCTGGTTTTGAAGGCAAATGCACTGTTCGTTTGAAAATAGCCAGAAACGAATGAACTAAATACATTTTTTTTACTTTTTTTTTTCGGAGAATCTTTCGAAATCTACTTCATTGGGTGTTTGTTGACTAAATAAAAATGTGTAGATGTTGATGTAGATGTGGAACAATATGTACAGAACAAGAAAAAAAATTGCAAATCCTAACAACGGCTCACACACACACACACACACACACACACACACACACACGTGGACAAAAGTACAAACAAAAAGCTGTAAACCTTGTATAAACATATCAAAAAATGTTAAATCTGAGTTGGGAGTGTCAAAGTAGAGTGGTTGCTATAGTGAGGTGCTCGCGTGGCAGCGGGGAGGGCGAGAGTGAGTGTTGTCAGAGCCGCGCTCCGATGGGTTTTATGGAGAAGAGGGGAGGCGCGGATGGAACGAGGTGGGTGATGCAAGGGAAAAATCCAGGAAACGATCTTTATATATGGTCTTACCTGTCTGTCTGTATCTCTCTCTCTCTCTCTCTCTCTCTCTCTCTCTCTCTCTCTCTATCTATCTATCTATCTATCTATCTATCTATCTATCTACCTATCTATATATCTATCTATCTATCTAAACTGACACTTCTAGGAACACATCACTCATTCACTCACCCATTCATTTCGTGTCACTGTCACGTATAACTTTGAGTTGCTCATTCATCATGGCTTACAATCTTGACACTACAACCAGCAACACTGGGATCGTTACGGGACAAGTATGAGATCATAAAATTGTTCCAATACTGTAGTTATGTTTCCACAAACTTTTGTTAGTCGTGGAGGTGGGGGGCGACCATGATTCCTCTAATGAAGCAGGCATATACGTTGTGACCACAGATTTCGTTTGCGATGCACCGCACGACAGCCTGGCGTTGTGGACATGCTCTCAAGCACTTATCTCAATGCCGCAATAAGACAGTATTATACTTTACTACCCTAAATACAATGCTCTTCTCGTGCACTGGGACAGCGTAGCTGATCTCCCACAATGAGGTTACATATTCGGCAGTAAGGTGATGTGGAAGACTATGGTGAAGAGGGGTCTACCTCGCTGGAATACCTGCAGAGTAGTCTGGGACTTTTCCGTCGCGTTCCAGTCTCTTTCAATGCAGAAAGAGAGACATGCACCTCTGCCTCTGCTGTGGAGAGAGTCTTGAAGTGAGCCCTGCCATCACACTGAGCGAGGGAGGTGGTTTCCACAATGCTAATTTTTGTGTGAGAAATATTGGGGCAATCAACACTGTTTTTTTTGTCAGATGGTCTATGTAGAGTATCTATAGTGAAGAGGCCTATAATCATCACCAATGTACAATGTTGCTTGGTCCTTTTTTTCATATCAAGTTCACCACAAATGCACAAATGCACGTATTTATCTCACCACATCGCAAAAGACACAAAACTGCATCTTCACACTCTGTAGATGAGTTTCCCTTGATCCATACCCATTGCACCCTCACCCTCACAGAGCTTACCGTCAGAGAGAGTATCAAAGAAAGTTGAGGACAGAAACATTGCGTCAACTCCTTTCGCTGGGACGAACTTATGTTCAAAACTCACTCACATCATCGTGCGTCAAACACATCAGTTGATACAATAAGTAACTACTTTTTAAAATGTTCGCTCTGCTGCCTACCATCGGTGCGAGACATTCCTCTTATCTTTCATTACCGCTCGACACAGTTCCTCACATTCCAACGGCGTTACTTGGGCTCTTATGCTGCTTTTAAGTCGCACATCATACTGACACATCGTTTCAATAGATTTCTATCACGTGTCCTTTCAAATAGGCTTTTATGTAATAATTTCTGGCCATTTCTTACTTTCTGCTGAATTCCGGGAAGGAGAGGTGAAGGGAAAACACTTAATGAACGTTCCGGAGATATTAATTAATGGCAAGGAAAAAGTTTGATTGAAATTAAAACGGATCCGGGACGGAAAAGGTTCGGGTGCAGATGCTATTTCTTCCTCCTCTTCTTCTTCTGCTTCTTGAGAGAGAGAGAGAGAGAGAGAGAGAGAGAGAGAGAGAGAGAGAGAGAGAGAGAGAGAGAGAGAGAGAGAGAGAGAGAGAGAGAGAGAGAGAGAGAGAGAGAGAGAGAGAGAGAGAGAGAGAGAGAGAGAGAGTGGAGAGAGAAGAGAGAGAGAGAGAGATATCATTATTTCTCCATACAATGATGAGAGTGGATTGTGGAAATAAAACATACGATGAAGCAGGATATCATTATTTCTCCAACGTCTGGACAATGAGTCTTCCTTAGAGAGAAACATCCCTTTCTTTGAGGAAGATTCACTGTCGAGACGTTAGAGAAATAAAGATCTGCTTCATACAAGAGCTTTCTTACCACCACAATCAACTCGTGTGTGTGTGTGTGTGTGTGTGTGTGTGTGTGTGTGTGTGTGTGTGTGTGTGTGTGTGTGTGTGTGTAGAAATTATATAAGAGGCAGGTGAGGTGTGAGGGAGTGGCAGGGGAGTAAGGCAAAAATGAAATGGATAGTCACATGAAGGCAAGGAAGGATGCAGTCAGGCTCATGGGCGGGATAAAAATTGGGGAGGTCAGTGCTAATGAGTTGTATGAATATTTCGTCAGTACATTACATACAGGCCATATATAAGATATTCCATATACAGAGTTGATATAAACGAAGAATGAACCTAAATGAATGAGTTGCAAGTTAAAACACTATATAGGGCGGAAAGCAAATACATATATAAGAGATTAGATGGAGGACAAGAGGTTTTAAGGGCTCAATATACTAATGAATTGGTTCGAATAATCAAGAGTTAACGAAGACAGGCAAAAATACGAGATTAAGGTAATTAGCAAAGTGGTAACAGATTCAAAAGATTTTTCAAGAGTACAGAACGAATAATAGAGATTTGGTCGACCCATTAAGGGTATATGACGGAGAGTTAGTGATGGGAAAAGGATTTGTAAAATTCAAAATGTCTATTCTTTAACTGGTTTCAAGGTGACAACATGTAATGAATACCAGATTCTCTGATGTAAGAGAAATATTCCCCTTTACCGAAGAGGCATTAGATCAAAAGATAAGGTTTCATTACACGTCTATTAGTATTAAAAAAAAAAAAATAGAAAATAGAAAAATAACATTAGTCATTCACTGCTTAATATATACAGGAGATGATTAGATTCAGGAGAGGTGCTGTTAAGGTAGGGTAAGGGAATGCAGCTTCTTATTTTAAGAACGGAAACTAATGGAAAACAAGTGCATTGTCGACTTTCCCTATAAATTTTTTTTTTTTTCGCAAGAAACAGTAGTTCGCCTTTGCCATGAGTTTGCAAGTGCTAGTGTGTGAAAATGACAAACCAAGAAAAATAAGGGATATTGGAGTGCTGAACCCAACACCAAAGCCTCAAAAGGTTCATATTAACATTTCTATAGAAATACAGTTGTATTAATCTCCCCACCAATAATACGAAGAAACAGAAAAAAATAAGATTCATGAATACCACAAGTGAAAGACTGAAGGTAGATGAATATCCAGCGAAAACGTGTAGACCAAATATTAATGACCTGGGAAAACATGACTAATATCATCTGAGTCTCCCTCCAAACAGTGTTTCCAGCGAACACTTACTTATTGGCACTAGCAATACATGATGAAAAGACTTCGTTTGTAGAGAGAGAGAGAGAGAGAGAGAGAGAGAGAGAGAGAGAGAGAGAGAGAGAGAGAGAGAGAGAGAGAGAGAGAGAGAGAGAGAGAGAGAGAGAGAGAGAGAGAGAGAGAGAGAGAGAGAGAGAGAGAGAGAGAGAGAGAGAAATCAAATAGAACACAGTTTTTAAAGAAAATATTCTCTCTTCTGAAGTTAAAACATTAAATGTGGCAGGTTTTGGTATAACAAGATGATAGTAATCAGTTAAGATCTGTTACTTTCCAAAAGTGGAGGCTGGTCCAGTTACTTATTTCAGTAAAATGTGTTCAAATTAAGTTTTAGACAATGAGTGTAATCAGTTCCAACAAAAGCATAAAAAACACAATGAAATTGTTCCACTGTATCTGAAGACATCTGTCTCTGTCTTTTGGCTAACTCAATCAGCCCTACAAGGGGACTGGCAACTAAGTGGGCCTTTTTTCAAATTTATGTTGCCCTTAACCGGCTATCCCTTCTTACATAAATAATATAGGCTTACCAAAAAAGCCTAAGGGTTACATATTCGGAGAAGGAATGCAATGCTGGGGGACACCATGTCTCTCAGTCATTAACCACTGGAGGTGATGGTTTGTTCAACGAACTAATTTGTACAAGTTGATACAAATTTCTGTGCGTTTCCTTTCATATACCAAATTTTATGGATATACGTCTAGACACACATGCCAGCGCACCCTTTGAAAATTAGGCTCATAGAGACATTATCAAAGATACTCATGTAGATAATGCGATAAATTAGCGTGTCAGTGCCTGAGGGAGGATCTGGCGTGCTGTTATATGGCTTCACTCTTCCTGCCACCACAGGTCTCGGATCGTTATGCAAATTCAGGTAATTAAGCTAATTAATCTCTTTAGTTAATAAAGAAATTAATGCGGTATTCAGATTACAGTATTTTACCGTCCAGCCACAATTCTTAAGAATTTTAAGTTGAATAACAGACGAGTCAGAGCTTTATAACGCTGACAACAAGCTTCAAGACACAGAGGCGGCAGGAAAGTGAACACTGGCAACATGAGGGAAAAAATTTAGTCGGATGTGAGGGGGACAAAATATGGATGAAACTCAGAAGAAAAAGAGGATAATAAATAGGGGAATTAGATTATCGTGTTAGGTGAAAATATAAAACACTTTCGTAGGGAAAGGTGAGTAGGAGAGAATAAATTATTGGGGAACGTGTTTATGTGACATGAGAGGGAGAGAACAAAACACAAAGATAAATAGATTAAAACAAGAAAGAAAAAGAGGATGTCAAGGAAGAACACTGTAAAATCATCGGTAATTTGAATATGCGTATGTTTAAAGAAAGTAACGACCGGTTGTCTCAATGGGGTTATAGTCCCATTCAAGAAAGATTATACATTTTTATCCTCTAACTATACTGTAATTTGTCAGTGGGAGAGATGGCGGTCTCTCGTCATCTCAGCAGGCACCAAATGACTACGTCCGTATGTATGTCATGACGCCGCAGCAAGTTAAGCAATTTACTACAGGAATCAGAGAGAGAGAGAGAGAGAGAGAGAGAGAGAGAGAGAGAGAGAGAGAGAGAGAGAGAGAGAGAGAAAATAAATATAAATGCGTTCACTTGCAATATAGATCAAATATTGGATGGAAAGCTAGATAATTTCAAGGAATAAATTGAATGAAGCCTTAAAAGTACTGAAGAGATGAAAATGCAATGAAATGTCCTGAAAGAATAGTGATGGTGAATGCGTGGAAAGAATATGAAAGCGAAAGAACTAGAAGAAGAGCGGGGCAGAAGACAATGTACTCGTAACGGAGAGAAAGAAAAATAAAAGAGGATAAGAAAGAGATGAATGTGTGAGAGAAGAAAAGGAACAAAAAAAAAAAAAAAAGAAATGAAAAAAGAAAATAAAAAGGTTGGAAGCGTCTGTAAGAATATTTATTTGTTAGATTACTCAGTGTGTGTGTGTGTGTGTGTGTGTGTGTGTGTGTGTGTGTGTGTGTGTGTGTGTGTGTGTGTGTGTGTGTGTGTGTGTTGGAGAGAAGGGAAAGTTTACCCCTGAGCCGCCACTTGCCGCTCCTCGTCCTCACTCTCTCCATAATTCATTGCGACACCTTGGGAGGAAGGAGGAGGAGGAGGAGGAGGAGGAGGAGGAGGAGGAGGAGGAGGAGGAGGGGAGAAGGAGGTGGTGGTGGTGGTGGTAGTGGTGGTGGTGAAGGAAGAAGGGGAGGAGAAGGAGGAGGGAGAAGAAGAGGAAGACGATGGGGGCGCAGGAAGGGATTTTATGTGTAACCGTGAAATGAGGAGGAGGCGATAGAGGAGGAAGACGCGGGGGAGGGGACGGTGGTACAGGCTGGGAGCAAGTAGGTGGAGAGGATACGGAAAGCTTCTCAGGTTTACCCACTTTAACAGAGATCATTTCTGTGTCGTCCAGCTCCACATCACCGAGAGATAAATTTATGATGAAAAAAAGTCGGGAAGGAGAAAGGGAGAAGAAAAGGTAGAAAGGAGTTTTGTACAGAATTTTATAGGCCCTGTAAATGCCGACACGGACTTTGAATTTCTATTTCCATCAAACAATAGATTTATGATGAAAGAACCTTGAAGAAAGTGAGCAACATTATCTTTAAGTTTATAAGTGTAGACATGAAAATGGTAAAACATGACACTTACCTAATAACCAAAACACAGAAAGTAAAGCCAGTCTTGCATAAGAGTTCTGGTTCACCAACACGAGACTGAAGACAACACGACACATACCTGGAAACCAAATAAAAAAAAGAGAAGATGAGACTCAATCTTCTATGATTTAAGAACACCAAATGGATTATAATTTCATTCTGTACATGTATAAGCACATTGATGAACGTTGTAAACCAAGTGTCTGTAACGGAAACACGAATTAAAGCCATGAATATTGTTAATGGAACCTCGTCAAACTTTCATTACCCGTGTTCAGACGAGTATTTCCACCGAGAGAAAGACAAATATGAGTAGGCCTCTTGTGACCCTCATACTTCAGAAGGCCCTGCGAGTGCGCTCTCTCTCTCTCTCTGTCTGTCTGTCTGTCTGTCTGTCTGTCTGTCTGTCTGTCTGTCTGTCTGTCTGTCTGTCTGTCTGTCTGTCTGTCTGTCTGTCTGTCTCTCTCTCTCTCTCTCTCTCTCTCTCTCTGTGTGTGTGTGTGTGTGTGTGTGTGTGTGTGTGTGTGTGTGTGTGTGTGTGTGTGTGTCTCACTGTTTGATCTGCTGCAGTCTCTGACGAGACAGCCAGACGTTACCCTACGGAACGAGCTCAGAGCTCATTATTTCCGATCTTCGGATAGGCCTGATCAGACCAGGCACACACCACACACAGAGACAACAAGGTCACAACTCCTCGATTTACATCCCGTACCTACTCACTGCTAGGTGAACAGGGGCTACACGTGAAAGGAGACACACCCAAATATCTCCACCCGGCCGGGGAATCGAACCCCGGTCCTCTGGCTTGTGAAGCCAGCGCTCTAACCACTGAGATACCGTGTGTGTGTGTGTGTGTGTGTGTGTGTGTGTGTGTGTGTGTGTGTGTGTGTGTGTGTGTTTATCATACTGTATGCCTTACCAGAGAGAGGTGACCAGACTCAGGTAGGCTGCGAGAAGCGATAGGGGGTTGTAGTGTGGGTGTAAGTGTTGATGGCTTGGGTGTTATGTGGTGGCAGGCTGGCCGTGCACGGGAGTATGGGTGGATGCATGCGTGTCTTGCTTTATGTCACGTCCACCTGCTTGGCTGCCTGTCGCTCGTTTCACTACTACAGAATCGTATACATATATTTTCGTAATAGATTGCTCACAATGAACTTTTTTTTTCCTCTCTGTAGTCCGAGACACTTTAACTTAAAAACCTTATCTTTCTAAAACAAGAAAAAGAATATATATATATATATATATATATATATATATATATATATATATATATATATATATATATATATATATATATATATATATATATGAGATTATATTCCGTTAGATGCAGATAATTGTGAACTACAGTAGTGACTGAAAGAAATTATTGACATAACACGAAAAGATACAATTGACGTGCTGAGAGAGAGAGAGAGAGAGAGAGAGAGAGAGAGAGAGAGAGAGAGAGAGAGAGAGAGAGAGAGAGAGAGAGAGAGAGAGAGAGAGAGAGAGAGAGAGAGAGAGAGAGAGAGAGAGAGATACTATCTTACGACATTCCACTTAATTACTTAATTATTATCATTCTGCACGGGCATTCCTAGAAAAAAAAATACAAAAGATGCTGACGACATATGGAAGTGAAGAATCCAAGAAACAGATTATACCCATTACTCTGAAAATAAAAAGAATTACTCAGCTTTTTCTCTCTAGCATACACTTGCATTCAGCTTTTCGCCGTATCCTCACCTATTTCTTTTTCATTGATCGAGCTAAGGACATTTACCTAATAGTATGCAATATTTTAGAGGAAAGAATCCTTCTCCCCATTTTTTTACGAGAATAAGAGACAACGTTTCGCACTCAAGGCACTTACGCAATTAAACTTTTATATAATTACACTTCCAGCAGACCTTTGGTACTCAATCTGCAAATACCGGGATCCACACAGAACAAACTGTACGGTGTGCTGAACTGTGCGAAGATAGCTCATAGATCATCAGTCTTCTCGGTCTTTACTATCTACATAACTTATCATAATTATATACGTAACTTAGAACATGTATGATACGCAAAAATAATGACAATGATGAAAAAATATGGGAAATTCCATTTCGTTCCATCTTCCCCGTGATGTTTTCTCGATGGCTGTGTGACCGGCGGGCAGGTGGGCTGTGTGGGCTGCCAGAGTACTACCTACGGGTCCTCGGGGATCAATAATCGCAGCAGGTAAAATACTCCCACGCTGCCACATCACCCGATTATTGGGAGACTCGCTTTATTCAGTTGGTGTGTCCTGCGCGTCAGGATTGTTGGTCTACCTTAAGAATGGAAATCGCTGCAAAAGGGAAAAGATTCAGAATATGTTTCGTTTTGGATGTTAGATTTTTTTTCCGATTTTAAAGGCAGTTAGGGAAGAAGCATATAACACAGGTGAATTTTTTGTTTAAGTGATTGAAATCGAAGCCAAAAGATAGAAAACTCGAAAGACTCACGAGAGTGGCCATTAGAACAAGTTAGGTGGTCATGCACATAACGCAACATCCACCTTTGGATTGGAAATGAAGTTAGAGAAGGTAGAATGGATCAAAATGGGTGTTATCATCTCAAAATATTTTGATGCGTGTCATGAGAACCAGAAAAAAGTGTGACTGTTATACATCCACCTGTCCGTCAAGCTGGAACGTCGATTTGACACAAGAACAATTTTGTAGTAGTATGAGTAACACACACACACACACACACACACACACACACACACACACACACACACACACACACACACACACACACACACACAGACAAGGCACAAGAATCGTGTAAGCTATCGCCACTCTAGGGATTAGAACGTGTGAGGAATTAGATTGTGTGATTCAAACTAAGTCTGAATTTAAAAAGTTAAAAAAAGTGGAAAGACCGTGACAGTCATTTACGTATCCAACGAATGGCAAAACTGGTCAAATCGTTGAATTCCTTTGGGCTAGAGATTTAGTTGAGAGAGAGAGAGAGAGAGAGAGAGAGAGAGAGAGAGAGAGAGAGAGAGAGAGAGAGAGAGAGAGAGAGAGAGAGAGAGAGAGAGAGAGAGAGAGAGAGAGAGAGAGAGAGAGAGAGAGAGAGAGAGAGAGAGAGAGAGAGAGAGAGAGAGAGAGAGAGAGAGAGAGAGAGAGAGAGAGAGAGAGATTTTGGCTTTGCTGCTGTTTGGTAGAAAAATTGATGCCGACATCTCAGAGAGGGAAGGAGCAATGAGAAAATAGAAACTTAGGAATGGAAAATGTAAGTTCATTATTGACAAGGTTATAAGTGCTGGCCACACCTGAAATAGTATTACATAAATTGGTTGATTAGTTGGACATTGCTACAAGACTTTTGATGATTACCCCATGAAAACTTAAATAAATAATGGCATACGAAATGATCCCAATAAATGTTTTGAAACACACACACACACACACACACACACACACACATATATATATATATATATATATATATATATATATATATATATATATATATATATATATATATATATATATATATATATATATATATGGAGCACACATCTGTAAATTTCAAGACTGTGGACTTCAAATATTTGTAGTGTGTTGATGACACAGACAAGCCTATTAAGACGGCTCACACACCAATAACAAGATTCTGTTATAAAAAGTCATCTCGGGTCCTCACACAACATCCCGTTGATAGGTTAGCATCTGGAAGAAGGCACAACTACCACTGAAACAAAATTATTTCCGACGATTACCTTTTGAAGTTATATTGTACAGTTCAAGAATACCCATCATTGATCACACAGGTCTTCTACCTCCATAGCATTAGTACGATGAAACGCAAACCAACACAACCACTGAGGCAGCCACACTGGCCAATCAGCGTCTATCGACCACCACACAGAGCGGCGCCATGTCCATCAATTACGACTTATCTTGTCATCAACGGCTACAACCACTGCAGTCCGTCCATATTCATATATATACAGGTGCTCGCGAAAGCGCAGTGAGCATGTCCACGCGGACAGTGATGTTCAAAGTCATTCGCTGCTTTTCCTTCATCTAGGCCTGCGATCCATCAGGCTGCCTGTTCTTTCTGCCCAGTCCGTCTTGTTCGACGAGGCATGGGCCTGGGACTCCATTCACCTTCCTGGTACGCTATCACCTGCCACCACGACACTTCTGTTTTACTTCCGCGTCTCCAGGAACCGGTCGATTTGCTTGTACATTATATACTTGTTGCATTGCTCAGGGAAAAAAAAAATATTTGAGGCCAGACATCACTTTGTTCCAGGAACAGATGGTGAGCATGCAGCGCACATCTCTTGAAACCCCATTCCTGCCCTCTACTGTGTCCTCTCCTCCTAACCTGCACTTTGTTGAGACTCAAGTCTCAAAAAAGATTTCCTCTGACGACTGCCCGATGTCCGTGTGTTTATACAAGGAACACGAATAAATTCATCATTATCTTCAGCAGCTAACATAACTTGATCTCATGTTGTGAAAGACATATATATATATATATATATATATATATATATATATATATATATATATATATATATATATATATATATATATATATATATATATACGAGCCGTGAACCTGATGAAAAGTAATTACTCTTGCAAGATTTACAGCTAAGGGCCAATACACTATAATTACGAGCCTGGACAGGCCTGACTAAGTGCCCTTAAGTGACTGGGCACCTGTCACTGGTTAGGTTAAATAACTCTGAATAAGTACAGAAATTAAGATAAGGAAATGAAGAGCGATTAGGCCACAATGCAACGGTTCTTAACGCAAAAGGCTTCTCAAAGGGTGTAAGAGGACTGGAAAAATAATAATAATAATAAGAAAAGATTAAGAAAAGGAATCTAAATCCTTAACATAATTCATTAAACAAAAAGAGCAAAGTTAACTTAACAACAATTAAAATTAAAATTAAGATTAAGGCCCGTGGATAGTTAAAAGCATGATAATCACATCCAAATAAATAAAGTAATGGCAATCACAAAATATAATACCCCAAAAATATGATAAATCAGAAATAAGTTTAGCCTAACTGCTTAACACTGGAATTATAAGTCACCTGTGGGGACGTCAACCCAACAGCAGCACACAAATCACAAACACAAAAGAAATAACTCATCAACACCAAGAAATATAATAATTAAGCTGCTCGGGGGTGAAAAAAAGTATGATATGAGACCACAAAAATAAGTAAATAATCAGCACAACACTTATTAGAGGCAAATAAGTAAATTATTACACCACACACTTGCCCTTCCCTCTGGCTGGTACACACAATGATAAGTAAATCACCACAAATATTATGATTGCTAGGTAATATAACCAAAATAACACCCCAAATCTCTCTTGTTATACACCAAAATATATGGTTAACACCCAAAACACCAAAATATTCACACGTCACTAAACACAGTGACTATATAAGTGCCAAAGAGAATCAGAATCCTAGCAGAATCAGGAATAACAGAACAACACTCAGCCCTGAATAACCAAAGAGATGAGGGGAGCGGAGAGCGGCGGTCACAGGTGCTGGTCTAAGGCACTCCCAGGGTGGTCGGCCTGGCGTCGGTTCACAAGCCTTTGTCCGAAGGGAAAACATTACGTCACATGATGTAATCTGAGCACCCATTGGCTAACACTCTACATCTCCTAGAGGGCGTTAACCTCAGACGATTTGATTGGTAGCGGCACGATCGCCTTCCCTCTCACAAAGACACTTTCTAGAATCTCCGACGGGCAGCCGCTTCACACAAAAACATTTAAGTAGAGCAATACAATATATACATACGAATCACGAAATACTAATATAACATACAATGAAATAATAAATGGATAAATAATACATACTTAAATAGGTCGTCCTGAGAGCATTACAATAATACTCAACGAAAATATTACTCTCAGGACGCCATCACAACTTAACCTAACATATAGTACAATCTATTAATTATCTGACTGTCGTAACAATATATATATATATATATATATATATATATATATATATATATATATATATATATATATATATATATATATATATATATATACTTCCACTTTTCGTTCTCTGGTTACAGGTGAAAATTCTGAACCGTATCTTGCAATCTAGCGGCTAAAGGAACGTCCCCGACTCGCTACCTCCATACAATCCAGTAAGAGTGGATATAAGGATTTCGTGGACTAGTTAGAAAAAAAATATATTAAGCGTTTAATGCATATCATATCTCAACAAATTTTTTTTCTGTAGAATCCCCTAACCACAGACATGCTGGTGAGAACGAAGAATGCTCTCACCCCCTACAAGCTCAACCTTAAGGCTCCCCAGCACTACTCAACAATCACTATGCTCTCCAAACAGGAGCTGCAATAGAATTTGGTCTGGCTGAGCAAACACCAGCCACTTCCGGGAGCGATCAACAAGTGGCTTGGCTTAGGAGGGAAGCTGGAATAATGTAAACTTTGTATTGCTTCTTGGTGCGTGCTCCTTGTCTGGCTACACTTTATATCATTACGAATAGGTTGCAGAATACTTCCCTTTAGAAAGCCGTTTCAGGAGAAAGCGAATGAGGGAAAAGTTCTCTCATTTACAATTTTCCTTAATTTCTCTATATGAAAATCCTTCATGTGCATACAACATCAAGGAGTTATTACAGACGCACATGATGAATTTTGAATTGTAGAGTATGAAAATTATGCATATATCGTAAGATTCAGAAAAGACTATAGGTCTCTTCTCTGTTTCCCTTCCACGTGTCCTCTCTCTTCCACGGTAATCATTTTAAGAACCGAGTTTTTAATTCAAGCGCCTGGTAGATCAAGTCAATATTGACACCTATGATTCCTTGGATTGTTTTCTTTCTCAACATATATTAACATTTCAAGTATGCTTTTTAACATAAGAAAGCTCTTTAAATATACCTAAAACTATCCTAAAGTAATTTCGAAAAAAACATCCTATTTACTATTTTGATTCTATATTTGAAAATTTATAGCTACACTGCTAAAACAAGAATCACGACAAGAAAATATATTAACAACTATATTTATATACACGAAAGAAATTTACCTTCAATTCAATTTCATCTAGCAAGAGGTATTGAATTATATCATTAAATATCTACTTGCATTGCAATTCATTCAAGATGCACTTCTATTGAAAGGTTTTAGTATACCCTTTATGCAGTGTCATTTGACGCTTTTGTTTTTTAGTGGTCTCTATTTCACTCTTTTCATCTCTTTCATTACGAGGTCCACGTGAACCTAGGATACACTTGGATTCTATTGGTCCGTATCACTCGTCTGTGTGTGACACACGGAGGGTAACCTTTCCACCAGTCAGTCGTGACACGTCTACGTACAGTCCGTATTTTCTGTACATATATACTCAAGAAAATGCTCAATAAAATACAAGAACAGACATCAGCAAGTGCTGCAGGATACAGCGGAGGATGGAAGTTCTCGTGCCAATTTAACACGACTACCGCAACGATCACGGACACAGCCAACAATATTCGGCGGTTGGGATGACACGGTACAATATATGATTAATGATCTTTACAAATGTCTTTTGATGTTTCTAAAATGAGAACGTTGGTGCATATTTTAAACTTGCTATGATAAATTAACAGCAGATATTTTCATTGAAATGTACTTTGATCATTGGAGAAGATAGAAATCAATTATGTGAAAACTGTTTTTCTTTTATGGTGCTGAAATTACATAATACGAGTATGTTGGCGTGCTGCTTTCACATGATTTATTTGAGAGGCTATAAAAGAACAAAGGCATTATACGAAGTCTGTGTGTGTGTGTGTGTGTGTGTGTGTGTGTGTGTGTGTGTGTGTGTGTGTGCGCCCGCGCTCTGCATTATGACTGAAGTTACAGGTACATACATTCATAACCATAGCTAACACTCATAAATAGCGGTCTTAACTCTTCTGAAGCCACAAGCAAGTCCTGAAAGACACAGTCTGACCCGAGGAAACCCTTGAGCTAATCCAGAGTGCGGCCAATTCGTCTACGCCTCGTTACTGGAGAAGAACAAGGTTCCTGCACTCTTCCCTGTGTCAGTTCGTTAACCAATCCGAAAAATTAGGTTAACAGAAGCATTTGGTTTACCTTATTTTCATTGCCTTGATTCATTCCGCTCCCATGTTAAAATATGTTTTTTCCTTTTCCTTACTTTCTTTTTCATTTTTATCCTAGTGCCTTGTTCTCAACGAAATATGAGAGGAAAAACACACACAGAGGAAAAAAAAAAACACGAAAAATGGACGTCCTGAGAAGGTGGAAAAAGTAAACAGTGCCCGAGACTGAGTGATGTTCTTTTTCCATTCCTTTTTACCCATTTTCTTTTTCTTACGCTCTCTACTATTACCCCCTCCCCCTCCCGACTCTCTCTCTCTCTCTCTCTCTCTCTCTCTCTCTCTCTCTCTCTCTCTCTCTCTCTCTCTCTCTCTCTCCAGTGTGTTCGTCCTTTGGAACTACTCCCACAGTTCGTCGTGAAGGAGGAAGCTGCGCACCAAAGCCTCATCACTCTTAGGTTGGGTCCGCACCGGTGTTTCCTCTCTCGTGTATTACTTTTGAACGGCGGTGACACTGTTATACGAGGAGGAAGAGAAGGAGGAGAAGGAAAAATAAAGGTGACGAACAACCGCAAAAAAAGGCCAACAGGAAGATGAGGAGGAGAAACAGGAGGAAGAGGAGGAGGTCGAGGACGAGAACCAGGACGAGAGAGAAAAAAAAGGAGGCAACAAAGAAGAGTATAAAAAGTAACAGGGGGAGGAATAATAGGAAGAAAAGAAAAATAAAAGAATGCGCTAACAAAGAAGAGCCAAAGATATAAACACTGAAAGAAGGAACAACGAGAGGAGCAAAAGAAAGATTTACACACGCGAGAGAGAGAGAGAGAGAGAGAGAGAGAGAGAGAGAGAGAGAGAGAGAGAGAGAGAGAGAGAGACATTTATTTTCATGTTCGGCACTGCTGTTTGGATGTTATACTTAATCTATGACAAAGGTGGGTCGTGAGATCCAGAAACGTTTATAAGATATATAAACAGGAACATAGGAATAGTGAGACTGCAAATAATACATTATACAAATGATATCGGTGGCTCGCAATGAGATTATCACTGTCCCATTCATAACATCAACATCTTTCCCTCTTTGTAACAGCGGAAACATTCTTGTAGTGCACTGAAGTAAAATGACGCTTCCTTTACGCTCCATGCTCTACTATATTGGTGATATCGTGAAGGAAGGAAAAAAGAGGAAGGGTAAAAAGAGAAGGAATAAACTGTTTTTAGTGAAAGACGATATAGAAAATTTGTAACGAACGAGAAGTAATTTTATACAAGACCGATGGAAAGCGTTATAGACAACCTGAATGTTTGAAATGAAAATTGGAAACAACGATCCAATAATTCTTAATCCTCACTGTTCAACGCTCTTCTTTACGGCTTGGAATGTTTACGGCATTGATCATAAAATTAATTAAGATATAAAAAGAGAAAAAAAAACTGTTAAAAGAAAAAAAGTAAGAAAAGAGAGAAGGAAATTGCAAAGAGTATGAAGAGAGGAGCTCCAGGGGAGGAAGGAGGAGGAGGAGGAGGAGGAGGAGGAGGAGGAGGAGGAGGAGGAGGAGGAGGAGGATGAAGAGGAAATGGAAGAGGAGATAGAGGAGGAGGAGGAGGAGGAGGAGGAGGAGGAGCGAGAGGTGGATAGAAGTAATAAAAACTATATTACCGTACATAACCAAGATAACGACAGTAAATATCTGAGAAAACTACGAGAGAAAATAATTACACCAAGAAGCGCAAACAGAATCTAAAACTACGAGGAGGAAGAGA
>NC_059272.1:12186411-12193911 GCF_017591435.1 Portunus trituberculatus | reverse complement strand
TATTCATATTTCCATCCTCATTATCATCGTCACCATCACAACTCATCGTATCCCATCGTGCTAAACATCACTCCCGGCACACTAGCGTCATTCATCACGCTATAACAATCTATCATCCCGCCTCTCCTCTAACTTATTAAAAAATAACAATAAGAGTAGTGTAAGAGAAAATCAATTAAATAAAATACACGTGTTTTATAGTTGTCACTTCATATATATATATATATATATATATATATATATATATATATATATATATATATATATATATATATATATATAGAGAGAGAGAGAGAGAGAGAGAGAGAGAGAGAGAGAGAGAGAGAGAGAGAGAGAGACGTATTGCATGCTCGTATAAAACCTGTAAAACAGTAATTATCTTTAAAGATTTGAAGAAAGGAAACGTTACATGTTATATCTATCTGTATATGTTGATCTACGGAACACTGTGTATGATAAATATGCATATGCATGCCTATTTATTTGCCCAATTCTTGGTCTATATTTATCATTCTGATGGATTCAGATTCATTGAACGTGGTAAGCGCTAGATTATAAGTAAACTGAATGGAAGAAATTTCTGGTGTATTATATTCTAAACATTTCAGTTAATTTAAGCTGATTGGCTCATGGATATGAAGCCTCACCCATTACTTCTCACGGAGAATTCCACGGTACTGGGTCACGACAGCGTGGCGATCAACAGTGAAGCTCATTAAACTTGGGAGAGCGATAATCATCCCTCAATAACAGCATTTCCATTCCAATGAAATTGTCTGGTGACTATCAGCATCCCGCAACCCACCTAACTTCAAGATCACACACACACACACACACACACACACACACACACACACACACACACACACACACCGCGTAATGTAGTGGTTAGCATGCTCGACTCACAATCGAGAGGGCCGGGTTCGAGTCCCGGTAAGTAGCGAGGCATATGGGCAAGCCTCTTAATGTGTAGCCCCTGTTCACCTAGCAGTAAATAGGTACAGGATGTAACTCGAGGGTTGTGGCCTCGCTTTCCCGGTGTGTGTTGTGTGTTGATGTGGTCTCAGTCCTACCCGAAGATTGGTCTATGAACTCTGAGCTCGCTCCGTAATGGGGAAGACTGGCTGTGACCAGCAGACGACCGTGGTGAATTATACCGCGTAGTGTAGTGGTTAGCACGCTCGACTCAGAATCGAGAGGGCCGGGTTCGAGTCCCGGTAAGCGGCGAGGAAAATGGGCAAGCCTCTTAATGTGTGGCCCCTGTTCACCTAGCAGTAAATAGGTGCGGGATGTAACTCGAAGGGTTGTGGCCTCGCTTTCCCGGTGTGTGGAGTGTTGTGGTCTCATTCCTACCCGAAGATCGGTCTATGAGCTCTGAGCTCGCTCCGTAATGGCGAAGACTGGTTGGGTGACCAGCAGACGACCGAGGTGAATTACACCTCATAGTGTAGTGGTTAGCACACTCGACTCACAACCGAGAAGGTCCGGGTTCGAGTCCCGGAAAGCGGTGAGGCAAATGTGTAACCCCTGTTCACCTAGCAGTAAATAGGTACGAGATGTACCTATGTGGCCTCGCTTTCCCGGAGTGTGGAGTGTGTTGTGGTCTCAGTCTTACCCGAAGATCGGTCTATGAGCTCTGATCTTTCTCCTTAATGGCGAAGACTGGCTGAGTGACCAGCAGACGACCGTGGTGAATTACACACCGCGTAGTGTAGTGGTTAGCACGCTCTGAGCTCGCTCCGCAATGGGGAAGGCTGGCTGGATGACCAGCAGACGACCTTGGTGAATTACACACACACACACACGCACACATCTATCAGCACAGATTGCAATTTGTAAAAAGACGGCCGAACGATCAAATGTTTATTTTGTTTAAATGAATTTATATTGATTTATTTTTTTATGTTGTGGCATATTGCTCCTGTAGGCATACTTGAAGAGTATATGTGGGAAGCTTTGTTAAGCTTCCGCCTATTGGTGGCGCAGGCAATTTTATATTTATAATGGTACCCATACTAGGGCCATCACCACCATCCAAGGACATCTTTGGTGTAACCACCTAGAACTTGGGTATCATGGTGACATGTAGTTAACTTTAAACCACTCAACCAATGGCATAGCTTCAAAGTGGTATGTGGTAGTATTTGAACCTACTCGTGGACGTCTGCCCGGTTCCATGGTCACCACCTTATCCACTACGCCACCGCCTCCATAAGTAGCTAGTCGTTCATTTAGGGAATTATTCTTCTCATTTGTAAGATAAAAAAAAATTTAACTTGATTCTCGTAATGCAGCATCATAATTCTTTTGTATTAATTAGTTTACATAGACAAGTAACTGGATACAGCAATTTCAGGTGTTTGATGATGGAATTAAGTGCAGTGGTGACATTTGATAGGTTGCTCTTTTATTACATTTCTTCATTCAGGGACGCACATATAGACTTATGTTCGTTTGCACGAAAAAAGAAACGAAAATGTAATACAAAATGAAATTGTACGGAATTCTATTTGTTGTTTACTGGTCTGGCAACATATTTCAGTCATATAAATGATATAGGATAACTTATGGGTAGACCCGTTATTTGAAGTGACATTTGCCTTGTTAGCAGGGAAAATAAAACAGTTCGAAACTACATGTTGGTAGTTAGTATTTACAACACACTAATAGCTAAATAAACAATTGAGTAAATTTTCTCTCTCTCTCTCTCTCTCTCTCTCTCTCTCTCTCTCTCTCTCCAGAGTGAGCAGTCTCATTGTATAGAGAACTTATGGTTGGTTAGAAAAATACATAACATCTGTTGAGATAACCTTTATATGTAAAAATGTTCAAAAGTAAATGCACTGCGGAACATAACTAAGCAAAAATGGTACACCAGATTCAGCAGCCGAGCATCAGAGTATTTTCCTTAGCATCCTCACAGTTGCATCACGCCCCAGCAAGGACGCTGACTGCCTAGTCTTCCACACGCTCGTAAATCTCAGGTCCCCACCACTCCCGCGAGAGGACGGCCGCCATTGATATATTCCGCTTCTCTCCGAACAATGTATCGACTTGGACCAATATATCGTAATTTTTCTGACCACCACTAAGACATCTATTTCACTTCTATGGGAAGTCTCAAATCTTGAGGTAAAGTTTCAGAGAGAGAGAGAGAGAGAGAGAGAGAGAGAGAGAGAGAGAGAGAGAGAGAGAGAGAGAGAGAGAGAGAGAGAGAGAGAGAGAGAGAGAGAGAGAGAGAGAGAGAGAGAGAGAGAGAGAGAGAGAGAGAGAGAGAGAGAGTGAGTGTGTGTGTGTGTGTGTGTGTGTGTGTGTGTGTGTGTGTGTGTGTGTGTGTGTGTGTGTGTGTGTGTGTGTGTGTGTGTGTGTGTGTGTGTGTGTGTGTGTGGAAAGGAAGTCTGTGAGAAGTGAAAAAAAAAGTAGAATGCAAAATCCAAACAAAGAAAATATGAAGACGAGTTTTTTGTCGATCATGAGACCCAACACAACTTGTTGTGGTGCATATTATGAATGTTTGGTCTGGAATTTCTCTTTCTATCATACATTGACCTCCATGTTGGAATGACATGAACGCAATGTAAGGAATGAAAAGTTAAGAGTGGAGGGCAGACCAGGCATGGAGTGTGGAAGGAAAGACTTGGAGAAGAGACCCTGGCACAAATAATTAGTGGCAGGGTAACGAGAGCGCAGATAGAGAGCGAAATATTACTCCACAGAGACCACAGCCAAGAACAATCTGGTGGAAATAGAAAAGTGAGGATTGTTGTTTGGAGTCTTTTGTGAAGAATGATAGTTGATGTTTCTTAAACCTTAAATGCAAAAACATTTAATATATTACAAAGTACCACGACCACTAGTCCACTACCACCACAGCCATTACTACTACTACTATTACTATTACTACTACTACTACAACTAAAAATGAATGATATTCTGTAGTCAGTCTTTGTTGTAGAAAAGAGATTTGTGGAACATGAGACAGCGTGAAGTCTAAGTAAATGAGTCTCTCGATTATCAAATGATGATCACAAAACAGGTGAATGTGAGGTAAGTGATCGAAGCAGCTGGAGGGTTGTAGGGATAACGAATCATTGCTTTGAATTTCATATATAATATACAGAAAGAAAGAAGGCTTCGACCATATATAGAAAAAGGAAAGAGCTGACATTATAACAAATTACGGAATCATATATCTAAAATATTTGTTAGTCAGACTATTACCTAACACGTGTCACCAAAATCATTTGGAGTTTAGGATCATCACACGTTTTCTCAAGCAGGGGAGAAATACTATTTAGAAATGTGTCAAATATGTTGCAGGGACAAACTATGTACGGTGTGTCATAATGTTGGTGAAGCCACTAACTGCCGTTTAGGATGGCAAAATTGAGGTAGTGACACTTGGTTTTGTACGCTTTATTGTCACAACAAAGCCACCACGAAAACAATAACGAATCCTTAGGAAAATGTTGCTGCTCTTAAAGTCATTGGCTCTGGCGAGCAGGCCAGAGGGCGGAGGACAAGAGCCCGTTGCCGGCGGTGAGTATGCTATAGCACAAGATCCCATCTAGGGAACACAGGTGAATGCATCAGGTCCCGTCCTCTCAACAGAATGGAGTCCTTAATCAAGAAATCGGTTAAAATCAAAGACCAGTGGCTGATGTCCTGGCTGGTGCTGGAGTGGATCCATCTGCCTCCGCAGATGGCCTCGTAGAACAGTAACAGGCCAAATATGTTTACAGCAAAAAAATGTACGAAGAATCACTATTACGACAGAATTAATTCAAATCATACAATAAGAAAACTAGAGGAAACTTTTGGTCAGAATATTCCCATTTTTATTGGTGGAAACAAGCTTTTCCTCAGGGTAACACAGTAAAACCTGAAATTCTTTTGAGAAAAACTAGAATATTTATTTTGGTTCCTAGGTTTCAAGATTCTTATCAGAAGAGAGGTGGGAGCCACATATTGAATATTATTTTTTAAAGTAATAAAAGCCGCTATATACCAACTTCAGCTTCACTGCTGTACAATTTGTCGCAGTTAATTATCTATCAGCTTTTACACAAGTGTTACTGCGTCAACAGACATATTTGTGTTTGTGGCACGAAAAATCAAACGAACAGATAATCAGCGAGTCACTGCTTTTGGCTCAGCAGGAGTCCACAATAACACAGCTGACGGGGATCTTGAATTCATCACAAATGTGCGACACCACCAAAAGGATGAGGCTTTGGACTCGCCCTCAAGTCAGTCCCCCACGTATAGTATAATTCTCTGCATGATCTGCTTCTATATTTTGTTGACGTATATATTTCTTGGCAATAGTCTTTCAGCACTTTAACCTCGATATCTCCACAAGTCTTGCACACACGCACCAAAACATGACCTCTAATATCTCATATAAGTAGCAAAAGCGAAGAATCTCGAGCTAACAGGGACTCCTAATACTCTACCAAGCTGGGGCAATTTGTATGAGAGAGAGAGAGAGAGAGAGAGAGAGAGAGAGAGAGAGAGAGAGAGAGAGAGAGAGAGAGAGAGAGAGAGAGAGAGAGAGAGAGAGAGAGAGAGAGAGAGATCTACTTGAACAACAACAGGACCAAGCACGAGAAGCAGCATTCTAGTCTTCCGGTGTTCAGTATAACATAGGCACTGTTCTCGCATAGGACATATTGAATTAACCAGTATGTCTTGTTCAGAAAATAGCTCACTGGCACCTGTTGGATGGAGGAGGCGGCGGCGGAGGCGGCTGCGGGGAGAGCGTCGGTGTGGTGTACTCGCTGTGCTGAGTATTGGTGGTGTTGGTGCTCCCCTCCCGCAGCGACCCCGTAGTAACCATGGCAACTACCGCCAGCCACCTGATGGACGACCCCCTGTTACTGGCTGGAGCAAACTGGATTTCAAGGCCGCATATTTTTCGATGTTCTAAGGAAAAGATCAGTTCTTCAGTGACTTATCTCCTGTTGGTCTGATGCTCCTGTGGTGTTCATGGAGCCAAACACACACACACACACACACACACACACACACACACACACACACACTGAAAAAGATGGAGGAAGGGAAGAGAAATGGATCGAGAGAGTGAAAGAGGAGACAAAGAAATCAGGGCAATGATATTAATGATAATGCTAATAGAATTTGATGTACGTACGTGGTTGGAATGGTAGTAGTTGTTGTGTTAGGAGTAGCTGTAGGAGTAGTAATAGTAGTAGTGGTAGTAGTAAAAACAGAAATAAGTAACAACTATTATAATAATAATAATAGTAATAATGATAATAATAATAATAATAATGATAATAATAATAATAACAATAATGATACTGATAATGATAATGTTTCATTTCAAAACATCCTCTTACCTGTGTACGCCTGTTCGGAATTATTTAGGTGATATTTAGCAATATGAATATTACAGGAGGACTGTAGTCACCGATATTCAGACATACAGTGTTAATGTTGACGAAGCAGTTGATGAGTATTATGTTGATGGCGACGAGAATGACTACTGCCATGGCGAGTATTACTGATAGTGATGACACTAAAAATGACGATAAGGATAACGTTCTCGATAGTGAATGAGACGGTGTTGATATTGAACGTGCACGACCAACACTGATTGATCACCATGACGATAATGACTCAGTAGTGGTGATGGTGATGCCTATCATGAAAGACGACCTAGCAACGACCATGGAGATAACGATGGTGGTTAGGATGATGCCCACTGTGTTACTACTATTACTTCTACTACCACTACTACTACTATTTCTAGCGGTACTAACGTAAAATATGCATCATTGCTGCTTTTCCGCCCGTAGGCTAACCTATTGTTACAATGACAACAGCAGCAGCAGCAGTAGCCGCCGAATGGATAGCGCAAGATTCACTTTCGGAAAAAAGAAACAAATAAAAGCTTCCGAAAAAAGTATGAAAGAATAACAGATACTGTCGCATACACACGGATTTCAGTCGCATTCCAGCAGCTTAGCGAATTATATCATGTTGACGATCCCATCACTGGAGTGCTTTTTTGCTTAGTTATTTCTTTATCACTTGAAAACTGCTTTACTATTTTCTACGGAAATACAAAGCCAGGAGACGGAAATAATGACCTATCGCAATGGCAAGAAATGAAAATAAATGAATGAATAAATAGATAAATAAATAAATAAACAAATAAATAAATACATAAGAAAAACATGATTTTGACCACCACGATGAGAATGACACTTTAATGACGATGACACCAAGATGAAGATGGCGACTGTGCTGCTTTCGTTATACTAGAAAAGAATGAACACAAAGAAAATTGTTGTTTTGGCAGTGATCGCACTAAACTGCAAAATTCTGACTTCCGCCGTGGCAGCTCCGTAGTCTTGACGCGCTCCTGACACTTAGACACTTTAGTTGTACTTAGATACTTACTTGCTATTCTAGAAGTGATTGCAATGTATTGATTTCTTTTTTTATAGTTGTCCTAATTGTTGTAAGAAATCA
>NC_059272.1:12181411-12183911 GCF_017591435.1 Portunus trituberculatus | reverse complement strand
AGAGAGAGAGAGAGAGAGAGAGAGAGAGAGAGAGAGAGAGAGAGAGAGAGAGACATTCATCATAAACTTTTACTGAAAAAAAAAGAGAGTTCAATTGATTGCTGATTCCAAGAGTGTTTGGTTTAAATTCGTCGACTGAAAAATAGCCATTCGCTTTTCCGAAATCTTCGAAGTGATCAATCATTTAACATCATTATTATTTACTAATGGTAAATCATGTAGCCATTTCTATCTGCGAATTTGAGAAGGTCGAAAGTGAAAAGTAAAACAGGAACTTCTGAGAGATTCTTATCATAGAAAAAAAAGAAAAAACAAAAACTGATTGAAAACCGTTTGCCGTGTTATCATACGGTGCAACGCTGCGTATTGAGTGAGGCTTTACCGCACCCGTGATCCAAACACCACAAAATAACACTAGCAATAAAATTAATAATGCTGTGGCCGCTACTGGGAGATTAAATGCGCGAGCCCTTCATTACGGTAGAGATACGAGTAAAACATGGAAGGGCATTAGCGAACTTCACGGAAATTGCCTCTCACTGTGACTTGACGAGAGACAGTAACGTGCACCGGACAACACTACCGTTGGGTATGAACCGGTGTATGTGTGTATGCATGTCTGTCTGTCTATCTGTATGTCTGTATGTATTTGTGCACAATTCTTTTTTTTCTAGATTTTTTTCTCTTTTGTCAGGGAGTTTGTCCATTTGTCTTTCCTTCTCGTTGTTTGTCTTTATATTACACACTGCATTTAGTGAATTCCTGCGTGCTTGCTTGTCAGTCTGTCAGTCAGTCAGTATGTGTGTGTGTGTGTGTAATTCACCTCGGTCGCCTACTCGTCACCCAGCCAGTTTTCCCCATTACGGAGCGAGCTCAGAGCTCATAGACTGATCTTCGGGTAGGACTGAGACCACATCAACACACTCCACACACCGGGAAAGCGAGGCCACAACCCCTCGAGTTACATCCCGTACCTATCTACTGCTGCTAGGTGAACAGCGGCCACACATTAAGAGGCTTGCCCATTTGCCTCGCCGCTTACCGGGACTCGAACTCGGCCCTCTAGATTGTGAGTCGAGCGTGCTAACTACTACACTACGCGGTGTGTGTGTTTCACTGTTTGACCTGCTGCAGTCTCTGACGAGACAGCCAGACGTTACCCTACGGAGCGAGCTCAGAGCTCATTATTTCCGATCTTCGGATAGGCCTGAGACCAGGCACACACCACACACCGGGACAACAAGGTCACAACTCCTCGATTTACATCCCCGGCTTGTGAAGCCAGCGCTCTAACCACTGAGCTACCGGGCGTGTGTGTGTGTGTTTCACTGTTTGATCTGATGCAGTCTCTGACGAGACAGCCAGACGTTACCCTACGGAACGAGCTCAGAGCTCATTATTTCCGATCTTCGGATAAGCCTGAGACCAGGCACACACCACACACCGGGACAACAAGGTCACAACTCCTCGATTTACATCCCGTACCTACTCACTGCTAGGTGAACAGGGGCTACACGTGAAAGGAGACACACCCAAATATCTCCACCCGGCCGGAGAATCGAACCCCGGTCCTCTGGCTTGTGAAGCCAGCGCTCTAACCATTGAGCTACCGGGCGTGTAAAAAAACTATGAATTCATTAAAAAACGTAAAAATAATCGTAAATATCCTTGTATCTTCAATAAGAGTGTAGTGAATGTAGTGGAAGAGCAAGGAGAGTTTCAGAATAGTGTGTGTGTGTGTGTGTGTGTGTGTATAATTCACCTCGGTCGTCTGCTGGTCACCCAGCCAGTCTTCCCCATTAAGGAGCGAGCTCAGAGCTCATAGACCGATCTTCGGGTAGGACTGAGACCACAACACACTCCACACACCGGGAAAGCGAGGCCACAACCCCTCGAGTTACATCCCGTACCTATTTACTGCTAGGTGAACAGGGGCCACACATTAAGAGGCTTGCCCATTTGCCTCGCCGCTTCCCGAAACTCGAACCCGGTCCTCTCGCTTGTGAGTCGAGCGTGCTAACCACTACACTACGCGGTGTGTATACTCTCTCTCTCTCTCTCTCTCTCTCTCTCTCTCTCTCTCTCACGCCAACAGACAAAATCTAAATATACTTTTCATTAAAGAACAATTTTTCTGTAATTCAAACTCGGCTGGACGATGTCGGCAACAGTTCATTTCCTAATACTCATCCCATTAGAAAAGGAAACTGGAGCATTTTTTTTTTCTGAAACTGTTCGATTTAATTTCAACTGGTGACAAAAATATATATGAAACAAGAGTGCCTACTATGAAATATAATTATATAATTATAATGACAGTGATCGATGTAGTTTTCACATTTCTAACTACAAAACAAATCTACCATGCAGCTGCGATTCCAAGGTGATTGTATTTTAGAAATTGCTTTTTTTTTCTTGCCAGATTTAAAACATTATTTACTCTTTTATTGGAACTTTTCCTTTCATTGCAGTATAATTTCCTTTGTTTTCATATATGAAA
>NC_059272.1:12165043-12180911 GCF_017591435.1 Portunus trituberculatus | reverse complement strand
TAGGGTTGTTTTTTCGAGAGGTGTTTGAATATTGGTATAGGAAAGAAAACATGGAGATATGTATTATATATAAGACAAGTATAAGAAATTAGTTTAATCTTCTTGGAATGTGTAAAATAAATTTCAGATAGCAATGCAGGGAGAAAAAAATGATTTCTCCTCACTGTTTCATAGAAAAAGTGCCTTTAACATGCAAGCGGCTGAAGAACAATACAGAACAGAACTATCACTATAGGAATATGAGTTTTGTTCTGTACTGCTGAACGCTACCTAGTCGTCAGGCCTCAGATAAGATTATTGTTTACATGATGGTGTTGCTGAGTGCACGTTCAGTTCAAGAAATTTTTTTACATATATACAAAAATGAGAAAATGAATGATCATCTGGATATGATCCCAATGCTGGTCTGGCCACACAATGCTGAAACAAGATAACTTCGCAGACATTGTCAACCTTTTGTTTTGGTGCCACCACTTGAGAAAATATTTCGCACCAGTGTTATCAAATTACATATTTCAAATTTTTGAAGCTGAAAATTTCACCGATGCATGTCATATAAAAAAATAATGCGAATTCTTTTATGTTTTCTATAGTGTGCTCTATAAATCATATCAAATGTGTTTAAAAGTACACTTCATTTGATATCTAGAAGGCAGAATCACACAGATTCCGAGACTGTACTAACGACCAAGTTGAACGTTGAAACAAGAATTAGTTTGTGGCCACGTGGCCTGAGTGGCTAAGTGCTGCTCTCAGGGAAGCATGAGTTCAAAACCAGCAAACATTTTTAGCAAAACAGTCAGCCTGTAACGTGCTGCACACAGGGTGACGGAACTATCCACGATGTGGTAAAAAAAAAAAAAAAAACTGTTCCACGGTTTTTATCACTTTTCTAGACAAAAATCTTGAAACGTCACACGCCATGGCGGCCACCATTAGGATCCAGATGCTGCAAAGATCCATGAAAACTCTCTCAAATCCAGATGAGAGGGCAAGGTAAAAATGCCAACTCCCGGAAGGAGGAGTGCTTAGGGCCACTACCTTGGGGTGGGGAAAGGAGGGGGGGGGGAGCATGAAGCCTCTTTTCCTGCCGCGTCCATCCAAGAGAACCTTCTTGGTTGACGGCAGGTAACAGTCACGTTTCCATTCTACAAATGGTCGCTTTTACTTTTGTTCACATTATTTGTGAGAAAATATCACACACACACACACACACACACACACACACACACACACACACATATATATATATATATATATATATATATATATATATATATATATATATATATATATATATATATATATATATATATATATATATATATATATATATATATATATATATATATATATATATATATATATATATATATATATATATATATATATATATATATATATATATATATATATATATATATATATATATATATATATATATATATATATATACATACAAACACACACACACACAGGCCTATCCGAAGATCGGAAATAATGAGCTCTGAGCTCGTTCCGTAGGGTAACGTCTGGCTGTCTCGTCAGAGACTGCAGCAGATCAAACAGTGAATTACACACACACACACACACACACACACACACACACACACACACACACACACACACACGATATAAGTTAGATTTGGAGAAAGTTGAATTAGATTTATATAACTTCTTTTTATATGCAGTTGATGATATCTGTCGCCATAAAGAACTAATGATAACGGCGACAAGGCCCACGGTGCTAGCGGCTGTCGTGGTGGTGGTGGAGAGTGTGTGGGTGAGAGAGGTGCCATGTCGTTGGCATGGGAAGGGCAGGCCACGGGTAATGGTGAGGAAAGGCAGAATGTTCGACCTTTGCAGTCATTCAAGATGGAAGCGCTTTCTTTTCCTTCTTTCTAAGTTCTTCCTTCCCAATCTCAATAAACCCTCTTGCTTTTCTCTCCTTAGTCGCTTTCTCTACCATCACACCCTTGTCCCGTAGCCTTCGCCTACCCACCATCAGATCCCCGTCCCCTGGGCCTCGTCTGTCTGTCTGCCCCGCCATCACCCCTGCCCGCTAGCCACCCTGTCGAGGGGAGAAAGTAAATTAAACTGATGGGTTGGCAGGCAGGAGGGTGCAGCGCTGGCAGGGAACACCTTCCTTGGGGAGGCAGAATCTTACTTACTGAGTGTACACATCAAGTTTGCCTTACAGTTATTCTGCTGCATACATTTTTTTTTTTTTTATCAAGCTCACTTCTACTTCCCTTCGTTACACGGCTTTTACTTCCAGCCTCCAACTCTCTCTCTCTCTCTCTCTCTCTCTCTCTCTCTCTCTCCATAGTGAGTGCATTATAGTCAAAAGAGGAAATTTGGTTGCAATGTATTGCAAGTTTCCAAGTGGCACTTATCCATCTTTTACTGTTGTGATAATTGTCTACGTATTTATAATGTAACTTTTTTTTCACTTATATATTGACTTATGAAACATTTTGCAATGAGAATTCCCTGAGCATCAACTTTATCTTTTTTGTAACTTTACTGTTGCGACATAAAACTGTGATGTATGGTGAAGGATAAACAAGTTACATGATATCACGAATATATGATGTGTCTCACGTCGAAAGTGAATCTGACTGACAACAGTTACTGAAATTAAACGCCTGTGTGTGTGTGTGTGTGTGTGTGTGTGTGTGTGTGTGTGTGTGTGTGTGTGTGTGTGTGTGTGTGTTTGGGGGAGGGCGGGAGCGGTCTTTGTCTGTCTGTCTATTTGTCCGTGTATCAGTCTGTGTGTGTGTGTGTGTGTGTGTGTGTGTGTGTGTGTGTGTGTGTGTGTGTGTGTGTGTGTGTGTGTGTGTGTGTGTGTATGTGTGTGTGTGTGTGTGTGTGTGTGTGTGTGTGTGTGTGTGTGTGTGTGTGAAGAGAGAGAGAGAGAGAGAGAGAGAGAGAGAGAGAGAGAGAGAGAGAGAGAGAGAGAGAGAGAGAGGGAGGGAGAAAGAGAGAGAGAGAGAGAGAGAGAGAGAGAGAGAGAGAGAGAGAGAGAGAGAGAGAGAGAGAGAGAGAGAGAGAGAGAGAGAGGAGGGAATGGGAATTTAAGTTAAAGAGGCAACGAGAGACACAGAGGAATGGAAAAGGAGAGGAGAGCAGAATGGCGTCCAAACTCCATCATCGATTCACATTTTCGGCACGACGCAAATGGAGAAAAGTACGAAAATATTAAAGAAAAATATATGATAAAATGACCGGAATAATGGAGATACTACCTCACCATCAGGAAAAAATACATTCTCTCTCTCTCTCTCTCTCTCTCTCTCTCTCTTCTCCTCTCTCGGAATACAATGAGTGCAAGGAAGAGGAAACGAAGGATGGGGGATGTGGAATGCTCGAGGAACAGAAACAAAGGGAGGTAGAAATGAAATTTGTGAAGAACGAAAGGAAATAATTAAAAGTGTAAAGAGAGGAAATCTGAGATGGAAAAACGGGGAAAATATTTTGCAGCATGAAGGGAAAGATACATTAAGAATATACTCTGGAGATAAGAGAATTAAGAACAGGAAATGGAAGGTGAAAAGTAAATAACTCAAATGGGAGAGAATATAGTAAAAGAGGAGAGATAAAGGAAACGCAGGTCATTATACAGGAAAATGTGAAATATAGCAGCATAAAATGTGTGTGTGTGTGTGTGTGTGTGTGTGTGTGTGAGAGAGAGAGAGAGAGAGAGAGAGAGAGAGAGAGAGAGAGAGAGAGAGAGAGAGAGAGAGAGAGAATGACTGGGAGGGTAGAGAGACGCTAATGGAAGAACTATGACTGCTCCTACTAAAGCAGCTGGTGTTTACTGTGCTGCTTCTACCACTACCATTACCACTACCACTTCTACTACTACTACTTCTACTACCACCACCACCACCACCACCACTACTACTACTACTACTACTACTACTACTACTACTACCACTAGGTATTTACTGTGCTGCTTCTACCACCACCATTACTACTACTACTACTACTACTACTACTATTACTACTACTATTACTACTACTACTACTGCCACTAAAGAGTCGGTATACAGCCAGATTCAAGATTCTAAGTTAACTTCTCCGTATGGTGGCGATGGTAAGGGCCAATTGTGTGAGTAGCCATGTTAAGAAACAATAACTCCTTTCACACAATGAACGTCAATTCTCATAGCCAGAAACACACCAGAAAATATATCTAGAGAAGCAGGCTTTACGAACCCTGCCAAAGGTCCTGGAAGCTGTACAGGGTAATATGTTTGCTTTAGATTTTTTGTACATATAATTAAGAGATTGCTAATGAAATCACATGATGCTGACATAAGAGAAGAATGATTTAATATATACAATATCTTGTTGTATCAGTTTGAACATATATTTTTTTATCTGTATTCTAAAAGATGAACATCAAATGAAAAAAAAGTTAAATGTAAGTCCTTTAGATATTACCGAATATATCAAAACACTCATATTGGTTGCTTTGAAGGCTATCTTATTCCAACTTCGAAGACAACACTGCTTAGTAGCAACACCAATTCACCACAACGTCTGGTCTGACGTTCCTTGATATAGATAATGTGTGATCATTTCTATGCATAATTTCTAACTGTATTTAATTTGTGAGACGTTCACATATTTTCCCGTCTCTGCTTCAAGTGAAGCTCTTCTAATTTAAACTCTTCCTTCATTCTTCATTCCCTACTGTAGAAGCTTGGTGGAAATTTGATATAGGAGACTGACGGACTACTGAAGCGTCTGTCGAGCGTGTTATCTATTATAATTTTCTTTTTAAACTTAATTAATCTGAAGCTTCATTCGGAGTTACGTAGATCAAATGACTTCATAGTCATACGTAGACTGAGCAATCATTGTACTTGTTCGTATAAATAAAACAACTAATTTCTTGAATGCATTCCTTTCTCTTCTGATCAACGGAAAGTAAAACCAACTTTCTGTGGTATATAGATAAGTCGACTTCAAGGCGCCACACGAGCACCACCTTCATGAGCACAACCTTCATGGAAAAAGTTGCGTCACAATTCTGGCGCCACGACCAATAGCATTCCGTGGCTGTCACTCAAACCATATTTTTCCCTTCGCCTCTGGATTATTCCCTGTCAAGGCTCGACTGTTTTTGTAGGCAGATTGGATTTTTATTGAGTTTCGAGTGGGGAAGCAATATTCCCTCCACAGAACAATCACGGAGATTTCTTTTGGCTGGAATTATTTTCAAAAATTTCCTTGAAAAACTGTATTTCGAGGTAAGATTTTAATCTCTCTGATTTCCATGTAAGTTCGACATCACTTTAAGATTAGGAAAAAAGTACTGTTTGTCTGCTTATTACTCAATAAGAGTGAAGTACAACGGAAAAGAAACAATCATCATCCCGTCATATCCATCCATCTCCAAGCAAATACCTGCCTACTGGGCTGCCTTACATCCAACGCACCAGACTGTTCCTCTGAGCCATTGTAATCTTACACGAATTCAATGAAAGCTATACCGTGGTTATGCTCACAAATAATAAGTGCCTGCGTTTGTGAATCAAATATCGACAAAACTTCATACGAACCAATAGGAATTACAAATTAAGTTGGCCAAGGTAACCCGCTCCATCATTTATTATTCAAGCATTAAGTGGAGTATGACATTGTTCTGAAACTTACATTGTAACTCCTTTTCTGTTTTACGAGAGGTAATGAACAACAGGGTCTTGTGACCGCTTAATTATACTTTATTTTTCAGTACAGGCTCTTAATTTACAAAGTTTCGCTTTGCCGTTCTGAGAAAGCTGAACACACGTTACTTTCATCATATTGTAGTAGAAGGAAAAATTAACGAAACAGTATCACGGCTATCAAAGTCAAAATTGAATATATGCGATAAACTGCTGCTCGGCGACTGAAAGTTACTGGAATGCAATATCCTTGGTGTTCCATAAGTGGAGTCATTTTAGCCCAGTCTGACCCTGCGACCGCAAGACTTACAATGACGTTCCCCTAACCAATCCCCACTCCTCGCGAGTATCCCCAGTAAATTAAGAGTCCTTCCGCCAATATAACTGTGGCTTCTCTCCTTCTTCCCCTTATGACCCAGAAAGATATCCCCTTCCTCAGCCTGTCGCATCTCTGTCTCTTTGTGTCTCAATGTGATGCCCCTCTGTTCTCTTTGTGATTCAGTGTGATGTCTCTTTCCATTACTCTCCTCAGGCCGCAGCGCACCATCCCTTCGCCACTCCATCTTGTGACTAACCATGTCGCCTGCCTTATGTGGCCCCGCGTGTTCACTTCCTTCCCTCGTGAACCAGCGCGAGATCCCACCACCTTTCCCCTTTAACCCTTCTTTACGTGACCTATTGTGGCACCCTCCCCTTTCTGCTGCAGTATGACGTCTCTTTCCTCTTGTAGCGCAACGTCGCACTTTTCGCATTTGTGACGTGCTGTGACGCCCTTCATTCCGTGGCGCCTACTCTGAACCTACGAGAGTGGAATATAATATTTAGTGAACGCTATTTCGCGAGCCGAAATGCAGGTGAATCAAGCCAAGTTCCATCCCTCCCGTGTCCTTTTTTTGCCCCAAGGGTCAGGTATTGTTTGGCGGGACCCTTCCCTCAACACACCATCCGCAAGCCTCTTTCCATCGAGCCCAACCCGGTTTTCACCCTCGCCGTCCTTTCCCCCTCTTGCACCATTCCGTTGCCTCCCCGTCATTCTCCCTTTTCCCTTCCAGTTCCATCATCCTATCCTTCGTCCTGTCTTTCCCTGTCTGTCTGCTTGTCTCTTTTTTTATCCGTTTATGCCTGTTATCTTGTCATTTTTCTTCGTTGTCTGTCTGTCTTGTCTTTCTGCATATCTGTCTTGTCTATCTGTCGGTCTCCCAACTGTCTATTGATCTTCTTTCTCAAGGTGCAAGACTTTCACAGCTAGGGTTTTATTGCGATCTTTCCATTTTTCGTCCTTCATTTCTTTATATAGATTACTTTTAGGTATTTTACATATTATGGGTCACAACATGATTAATCATATTTTTCTAGACATAACTATGCGTCACTAAGGGAGAACATTGACCCGATATAGTCAATGTAATAATTATGGTCTCTGCTTGCAAAGAAATGTGGGACTGTTACTTCAATAAACTAATTATAATCAATTGTACCCAGCCACTATTGGGTTAAAGGCATTGAAAATAAAATCCAGTATTCCTTTCTTTCTTAGAGGTGCCTCGAAATCATGTCTCATCCTTGCACTACAACGCGTGATTGATGTAAAGAACCCGCAATACTACAACAAAAAGGGTCTTCGAATACACTCGTGAAGAATAATATTGAAGTTCTTCGTCGCCTTTTTGCAGATATTTACACATACACTATACGCTATATAAAGACTGGTGTAGCGGTATGAAGTGCGTCCCTCTTCCATGGCCCTTGACACGTTTTTTTTTTATGTGAATTTGAATTACATTCAACTTCTTACTTATCGCCTTATCATGCAACTACGCCAGTAAAGTTGGTAATCGGCGCAGTTGTGTAAAGACGCTATACTTACATAATTTGTCTGGCTGTGCACTTTTTGGCTGTCTGTTTGTGCACTGTTGGCTGTTTGGCTGTGCACTGTTGACACTCTGGTTGGATGTCATGTGTGTCTTGTCTAATATCCAAGTGTTTGGATTCATATATCCAACTATGCTGACTTCGCGTCTGATCATGGCTCGTGATAGTTACACTTCATCGTAATATTGATGAACATAAAACAGTACTAAATATTGTTTAACAACCTTATAATGACTTCCACATCTGTGTTAAACTATACAGCATCTTACTGAATACAATGATAATGAAAAAGGTGACTCCAAAGAGTGTCACGGAACAATGTGAACGTCATTATGAGAAAATATATCGCATTGTATGCTGGCATTATACGAGTACATACATTAAGGCTAGTAATACATATTCCCATGCTGCTCATATACACACACAAACATAATATATATATAAATACATACAAAATGTAATAGGAATGAGTAAACTATTGGTAGTCAAAATTAACTAAAACATCCAGAAACGCGAGGTTAGGTAGTTTGCTGAGTTCACTTCCGATCCCACTATTGGCTACTCCACAGAACTCATACAAGGTAACCCATACACCTTTACTATGAAAAATAATATCAGTGATAACAAAAACAATAATGATAACAATATCAACAACAACAACAGCAATAATAATATTAATAATAATAATAATAATAGTAATAATAATAATAATAACAATAATAATAATGATAATAATAATAATAAAAATAATATGATAATAATAATAATAGCAACAACAACAGTAATAAATATAAAAAAACACGCTGAAAAAGTAAGATTAATATATATATATATATATATATATATATATATATATATATATATATATATATATATATATATATATATATATATATATATGAAAGTTTGAGGATGCTACGAGGGTTACACTTAGCAGTCCCTGTATTAACATACCTAACCATATCCACCTATCACTCTCCCATCCATGTATTTGTTTAGCCTGGTACAAAGCTTTCTATTGACTTAGTACTAACAACCTGATTACTGAGTCCTTTCCATTCATCAACCACTCTATTAAGAGAACCAGTTCCCATTTCCTTATCAAACCTAAAATTTTCAAGCTTGAGCCCATTATTTATGATTCTATCCTGGTTACTCATACAAAGAATTTTGCTTATTGCCTCTCTTGTTATAACAACTATACCACTTAAATACTTGTATCAGGTATCCTCTTAACCTACGTTTCTCTTTGAAATGCAAATTTAACAGCTTCAATCTCGCTTCGTAGGGAATATGTCTAATCCCTGCATCCTTTCAGTCATTTCTCTGCAATGATTCTAATAGAATATATCATTCCGATAATGTGGAACCATAACTATACAGCATAAAACTTCACGCCCGAACAGGGACTCGAACCCTGGACCGTTAGGTTAAAAGCCTAACGCTCTACCGACTGAGCTATCCGGGCCATACAAATAATGAACATTATATATTTAATAAATCAATAGTATCGCTCATGAACTCTTGGATATTTATATAAGATGATATTAGTTCTATCAAAGATGACACTGAAAATAAAACAACACAAAACGAATTCATCTGAGACGTCAGCAACATGGGAATTATAACGCACAACAAAGAAGTATAAAATTTAGGTTGTATAGTATAATCGTCATTCATACGGCGATTATCATTCCAAAGACATGAAATAGGGAATACATGAGGTTAGACCATAAAGATAGCAATACCATACCTGTCAAGTCTTACGGTTTTTGAGCAAGTCTTACGTAATTTCTGATTTTCAATTTTTACGGCGTAAGCTTAAAATCTTGTTTTTTCCTCCATATGCGATGTGTGTGTGTGTGTGTGTGTGTGTGTGTGTGTGTGTGTGTGTGTGTTTTATTATCTATTGTAATGTGTTTGTTTTAAATAATTTGAAATAAATTGCAATGATAAAAGGCTTTTTTTTTTTTCACTTCACGCTCCAACGGCTTGGCAGTTCTTGGGCATGTCTTCCTTTTCTTATGGCTTACTTACCGTTTTATATACAAACTTACTGTTTCTAACACAAATTCTTACAACACACCACAGCAGCTTGACAGGTATGCAACACTGGAGCCACCGTACATTTCCTCGCTTCCATGTCTCTCCGTCCCTCTGGCTGTCGCTCACTCGCCAATTTCAAATATCACAGGAATCTTAGACCAGCAGAGGAATAATTTCGTATATAGAATATCTTAAATCAAAGTGGCCTGATTTTCTTGCTTATTTGTGGAATTAACTAAATGAATCTGGCTAGTGTAGGCGTGACCGTGGCGAATATGTTGTACTACATTATTTTTACATGCCGAGAATATTGATTGCCTGAATCTCAAGACAAGGAAATGAGAGATGTTGCTAGTATTTCTCCACATTGTATAAGGATGGGTCAGTATTAACCTTCCTCGGCATTATGAGACCATGGGTTATAAGCGGAGTGCAAAACTCTTCGTGATGCCTAGAATAATCGGATTGTGGAAATTAAGACAGAAAGTTTAAACGCAGGGTCAGCGGAGTCACGTGGTTACCACAGCTGTAGCCTTGAACCTCATCACTGATCTTAATGTCGCTCAATATCAACCCCCTGTCTAGAAACCCTAACTAAGGCTAGGGCCTTATTTAGCAGCGGCAGCATGAGAACAAAGACGGAGTCAGCGTCGCCTGGCCACACCTGCATTGCTGATTACCTTGACGAAAGTATTGACCAAAGAATGAATATGTGACATATTGACCCTTTTTGTCGCGGAACCGTGGATTCAGATAATATGAAAGCACACTACATCACTTGCTAGTCTCTTTACCATGCCGCTGATGAGTGTACAGGGAAGAGCTACGATGTTGTAGATGAATGACAAACACATATTTCCTCAGCCAGCTGCAAAGGAGTCTACCTATAACACTGATAAAATAGCGCAGTTCACCATCACCAGGAGCCCAGACTCTCACCACTCACCATGCATCACAACACTTTACACTACCAGCACCATTTATGAAAACAGCAAAATGGAAGCACCACCACCAGCACCACAAAAGCGCCACCTTTACGTGGACAAGCACTAGAGCTACTGTCGTCCCGCGAACCCATTATCATTAGCACCACCACCATCACTAACTCCACTGCCAACATATTTCACGTATTTTCTTCTGCTGCGATAAATGGCTTGAGATTTAACAGACGCTGGACCAAATGCTGGGTTCACCGTAGATTTCAAATAGCACCATTTAATTAAAGTTTTCGTACAGAAAGGACATATGAAAAGGCATTCCAATAACTCTTGAATATTTGGACGAAGGATATTTCTCTTTTTCATTTTCATTCACTCCTCAAGATCTGATTCTGTATCTCTATTCAATTCATCAAGGAAAAAAAAATTCATATAAAAGTGTGAGTCTGGAGGGGGGTATTGCCTGTATCATGGAGGCCAGCCTAGGGGGACAAAATGGATGAAAAGAAAAAAAAAAATAGATAAAAATCTGCCACACACACACACACACAGAGAGAGAGAGAGAGAGAGAGAGAGAGAGAGAGAGAGAGAGAGAGAGAGAGAGAGAGAGAGAGAGAGAGAGGCTAAATTATTATTTTTTTTTATGTCTTTATCCTCCTCTTCGAAGATCGTTCACGTCGTAGGCAAGATGAAATATATTCCGTTTATCATGATTAAGGAAAGAACGATATGGAAATGAAACCTGAAAGTTTCCTTAATTTTTCTCTTACTTTTCCTTCACACAAAGTAATGTTCCCAGTTCTTTACCACATGCCTCCAAAGAGGTGCACTGTATCATAATTTTCTTTTCATCCTCTTACCTTGCAAAACTACATTTATTACACACATTGTCTCCGGAGTGCATTGCTATCATATGTTTTCATTTATTTTTCATATATTTGATGTGAAGAAGTAGACTCAATACTAATCGTTGCACGTAATTCTTTATAATAACATTCTGGTTTCTGATGAATGCGTATCTATGACACACAGATTAATCCCGTGCATTGTTTTGTTTATTGAGATTATTAATGTATAAATAACCGGTAATTTCCCCAAAAGTTTAACATTAATCTGATTAATACTTCTATCCCAGATTATCGGTTACTGCCTCTTAATGAAAGAAAAAAAAAATGGTAGATATATAAAGAAAAAGCATTTCAGGAATGAACTTTTGGCAATCACTTCTTAAGAGAAAACAAATGAAAACAAACAAAGAAAAAAACATTAGCTTATAAGTAAAAAAAAGCATATCAATGACCACGCCGCCTCCAAAGCAAAGAAAGAGAAAAACATGTTATGACGAAGAAATTAGTTGGTCTCGCACCATCCCCAGTGACCAGTGGCACGCCCGCCGCGCCTGTCCTCTCATCACTCATTCCAATCACCATCAACACAATTCTGCATCATTAAGGTCCATTTTTCATATCGTCATCCCGTAATTGATAACTGATGCAATGTATAAATTCCCGCTCCACAGTTTGTTTAATTTTCCGGTCGCTGTATTTACACTTCAAGCTATAATGATATTCAAGCTTAATTTTTTGTTTGGGTTTGCTTTGTATTTATTAATTTACATCGTATACTAATTGCGTGTGGTTGGAATTGCGCTCTCTCTCTCTCTCTCTCTCTCTCTCTCTCTCTCTCTCCCCACTACAGATCCTCCGTTACACTATCATTCTACTTCTAATCTTGACAAGAAATAATTCCGATAATTTCTAACAAGACTTCGTGGGAAGGCAAAAATTCAAAATATACAACATGCTAAAAAGCATGAAATTCTTTGACACAAACAGATTTCTGAACACGTAAAAGAAAAAAAGAAAAAAAATCCAGTGGAGCAAATAACATAAAAGCACCAAAAATATAAAACCACATGCAGGACCAAGAATCCCTGCCATCTAACATATGGCGGCACCAGATACTAACTTTAACATACGAGAAATGAGAAATCCTGGAATTTCCTCTCTCTCTCTCTCTCTCTCTCTCTCTCTCTCTCTCTCTCTCTCTCTCTCTCTCTCTCTCTCTCTCTCTCTCTCTGTCTCTGTCTCTGTCTCTCTCTCTCTCTCTCTCTCTCTCTCTCTCTCTCTCTCTCCCTCCAGAAATGCCTAGGTTATCGCGATCCCGAAGGTATTTCAATTTACTTTCTTCTATATTGCTGACCTCTTTTGCTCCCTCTCCTCTACCTACTGCACCTATCATCTGTTATGTCCACCTGCACACACACACACACACACACACACACACACACACACACACACACACACACACACACACACACACACACGTTCATGCAGTCATACAATATCATTAACATCTCATAATTTACTCTCTTCCTTGCTTCCTTCTCCCATTCCCTATCATCTGCATACTTAACTGCACTATCAAGCAAACTACTACCCACTAGCATATCCCTGGAAATGACACTAATACATGTGCACCGTCCCTTCAACCTCCTTCCCTTAATTCCAGTCTCGTCCTCCTGTCAACCCTTCGTTTCGGTTTCAGTGCTGCGGGAGCGTCGTAACTAGTTGAAATTTTTGCGCATCTCTGACTTTTCTCATTTTATTAACTTTCTAAAGCTTTTCTCGACTTTCCAACTCGTAAGAAGTAAAAAAAAGAAAAGTTGTCTCATTCCTCTTGAGTCAACATCTCTCTCTCGGCTAGCGCAGGACGCCATTATCATGTCTGGATGTACCACGTGGACTTCGTTACTCTAAGTTCAGTTTCGCTCTTATTACCTTCCCGACAATTTCTCTCTCTCTCTCTCTCTCTCTCTCTCTCTCTCTCTCTCTCTCTCTCTCTCTCTCTCTCTCTTCAATAAACATAATTTTTGCTATTAACGGTAATCAATGTGATTGATAATTGGAGAATGCAGGAGAAGCTACACAGATCATGTCCATCAGAGTCGGATTGTTCGTACTAAAGTGTTATTACTTATTCACAGTGCGAGAGAGAGAGAGAGAGAGAGAGAGAGAGAGAGAGAGAGAGAGAGAGAGAGAGAGAGAGAGAGAGAGAGAGAGAGAGAGAGAGAGAGAGAGAGAGAGAATATTTTTGTTTCTATTTTGCATAGCTACCTTTTTCTTATGTTTGAGTCCGTATTCTGAACAACGATCACATCTGTACTGAGGCGGCTGGATCGCGTTTAGAGGTCAGCTTCCAAGGTTGCCTTGGAAACAAAATCTTAAAACTCTATGACAAACACTGTGAGAAACTCCAATCATTGGTTTATATGTCTCCAGGGAGATGTGGCCATCTAAACGTTGCAGAGAAACTCGACCTTCAAGTGCATCCAAATGATTTAGATGGTAAACTGGAAAAAATCATAGGACACAATTGATAAAACGTTTTAAAATACACTTTAAATTTTATAAGATATCTGATGTATTGTTTATAAGCCTTGACTATAATGACTCTGATTTAATTTTATTAACGATTTTATATTAATTCGCGAGTCAATATATGTCTTAATATAATGCATTGCAGTCTACGATCTTGGCTTTGAGGTGTGTGTGTGTGTGTGTGTGTGTGTGTGTGTGTGTGTGTGTGTGTGTGTGTGTGTGTGTGTGTGTGTGTGTGTGTGTAATTCACCTCCTCGGTCGTCTGCTGGTCACCCAGCCAGTCTTCCCCATTACGGAGCGAGCTCAGAGCACATAGACCGATCTTCAGGTAGGACTGAGACCACATCAACACACAACACACCGGGAAAGCGAGGCCACAACTCCTCGAGTTACATCCCGTACATATTTACTATGTGTGTGTGTGTGTGTGTGTGTGTGTGTGTGTGTGTGTGTGTGTGTGTGTGTGTGTGTGTGTGTGTGTGTGTGTGTGTAAAATTCAAGTAACCAGGACCTGATGAAATGTATCCCACAATACTTAAGGAATGCAAGGAGGTCGTCAGTGAGTCGTTAGCATCGGTCTTTAGGATGTCACAAGAATAAAATGAGGTTTTGATAATGTGCAGGCAAGCCAGTGTTGTACCAAAATTTAAGAAGAGAAATAAAACTCTAACGTCTAATTATAGACCTGTCACCTTAACCTTAATTGTAAGTAAATTAATTGAGTCAAAAATAGCGAAGAACATTAGGAAGCATCTAGACAAACATAGCTTGATTAATGACTCTCGGCATGGCCTTACGAAGGGAAAGTCGTGCTCTACAAACGTGTTGAGTTTTATTGTAGAGTTCATAAGGCGGCAGATAATGGTGATAGTGATCACATCGTATACTTGGATTTTAGTAAAGCATTTAATAAAGTACCACATCAGAGGCTCTTGAGAAAGGTTAGGACACACTGGATAGAGGGAAAAAGGTTAGGCTGGATCAAGTCGTGCATGGTTAGGCGATCTGCGGCAGTGTTGTTATAAACGGCTCTAATTCCGAGTGGGGCCAAGTAATTAGCAGGGTGTCACTGGAATAAGTTTTAGAGCCAATGTTTTTTAAATATATATTAATGATTTGGATAGTGGAATTAGTACTGATATTGGCAGATCTGCGGATGACACAAAGATAGCTAGATTGTGATTAGGTCAGATTCGGATGCTATCGCCTTGCAGGTAAATGTAAATGGGATGAGTGAATGAGCAGACAGATGGTAAATGCAGTTTAACATTAACAAATATAAAGTACTGAACGTAGGTAGAGGAAATCCACACAGTAAGCACACAATAAACAACGAAGCCCTGGTAGGTTCAGAATATGAAAAATATTTAAGAGTTATAGTTAGCTCTGATCTTGGTCTAAGAAAGCAATGCAGAGAGGCTAGAAAATAAGGCATAAAAGGTACTCATTTATTTTTAGGAGTGTTAAAAGTAGAAATACCGAAGTAATATCAAAGTTATACTTGGCGCTGGTCAGTCCACATCTAGATTATGTTGCACAGTTCTGGTCCCCACATTATATGAAGGATATAGGTCTATCAGAATCAGTGCAAAGGAGGATGTCTAAAAGGATTCAGGGGGTGAGAGATAATTCCTACGAATCTAAATTGAAGATACTAAATTTGCATTCCTTTGAGAGACATACTAGGTTAAGAGGGGACCTGATAGAAGTAATTAAGTAGTATAGGGGTTATAACAAAGAGGATATGAGCAAAGTTCTTAGGATCAGTAGCCAGGATAGAACCAGAAATAATGGGTTCAAAATTGAGAAATTCAGGTTTAGAAAAGAAATGGGAAGGAACTGACTCTCTAACAGAGTGGTTGATGAATGGAACGGACTGAGTAATCATGTTGTTAGTGCCGAGTCAGTAGGGAACTTTACAAGATTAGACGAATTTATGGATGAAGATGATAGG
>NC_059272.1:12157543-12162543 GCF_017591435.1 Portunus trituberculatus | reverse complement strand
GAAGGTCATTAATGAATAATAGAAAGAGAGGGTGATAGGACAGAACCCTGAGGAACACCACTGTTAATAGATTTAGGAGAAGAACAGTGGCCGTCTACCACGGCTGCAATAGAACGGTCGGAAAGGAAACTTGAGATAAAGTTGCAGAGAGAAGGATAGAAACCGTAGGAGGGCAGTTTGGAAATCAAAGCTTTGTGCCAGACTCTATCAAAAGCTTTTGATATGTCTAACGCGACAGCAAAAGTTTCACCAAAATCTCTAAAAGAGGATGACCAAGACTCAGTAAGGAAAGCCAGAAGATCACCAGTAGAGCGACCTTGACGGAAGCCAAACTGGCGATCAGATAGAAGATTGTGAAGTGACAGACGTTTAAGAATCTTCCTATTGTGGATTGATTAAAAATTTTCAGATAAGCAAGAGATTATAGCTATAGGACGGTAGTTTGAGGAATTTTTGAACGGTCACTCGTTTTAGGAACAGGCTGAATGTAGGCAAACTTCCTGGAAGAAGAAAAGGTAAAAGTCGATAGACATAGTTGAAAGAGTTTGGCCAGGCAAGGTGCAAGCACTGAAGCACAGTTCTTGAGAACAATAGGAGGGACTCCATCAGGTCCATAAGCCTTCCGAGGGTTTAGGCCAGCGAGGGCATGGAAAGCATCATTACGAATAACTTTAATCGCAGGTATAAAAGACAGAAGGAGGAGAGGAGGAACAAGACCAGAATCATCCAAGGTTGCTTCATCTTCACAATCTACTAGGTTTCAATTCAAACTCCGTTTCTGGTTTCCGTTAGAATTAATTACAAGTATGATCTATTTCACGTACCGGTTTTTCTATCTCAGCTTACCGTAAAGACTGCCTTAATAAGTAGAACAAAGAATAATACCAAGCTTTATCATGGAAAGAGAGCATAGAGACTAAGTGAAATCCATCCACAAAGCAATGAACACGGTGACGACCTGTTTAGTACACACTGACCATACATCTTTCTCTCTCAGGTGTTTCGTCCGTCCCTGCGATCCACTGACATGTGGAATATATTTTCATCTTTACTATTTAAAAAAAAATATCATAGTAAAGGTGACAGTAAAGAAAAGTTCCATTTGTCGAAATAGCTGGATGAGTCATCACAGATTTTGATTATGCTCCTCATCTCATATCGTATGAATATCTCAAAAGGAAGCTTTACCTCAACAATTTTTTCTTTGTTTCTTTTTCTATCTCTCGCATTCTCCTCCCCCGCCTCCTCCTCCATCTCTTCTTCCAACATCGAAACCTTTCGCTTCCACCTTCGTTCTTCTTTTCCTCATTTTCCTGGTATTATTTCAGGTGTATCCGCTTCCTTGAAATGCAAATTTTCTGGGGACTGTGTTTATCTTTTCATATTACAATATTTTTTCCACTCGAAGTTTTCATTTTTCAGCTGCTGAGTTCTTTATATCATACCGTCCTTTCACCGCAATTATTCTTAATTCTTATTACCATTGTATTTTTTCTTTTTATCGAGTTCAGCATTTTTTCTTTTCCAGCATCTTTTCCCTTTGCTAAAATATTTCATCATCTAGAATTCTTCTTTCTTCATTTTTACCTCCCTTGATCCGCACCGTGGCCTGCAACCTGCCCTCCACTCCCCTAAATGGGGCGGGGATTGGAGGCAGCAGGAGCGTCGAAAGCCTGCGAATAAATAAATCTGGAAAGTACATCTTTAAGATTTTGATTCGGAGAGAGAGAGAGAGAGAGAGAGAGAGAGAGAGAGAGAGAGAGAGAGAGAGAGAGAGAGAGAGAGAGAGAGAGAGAGAGAGAGAGAGAGAGAGAGAGAAGCAGGCAACGCTCCTACTAACTTACCCACTCATTCACGCACTATAAAGAATAATGAGTAAGAGTGTGTGCGTGCGTGCGTGCGTGCGTGTGTGTGTGTGTGTGTGTGTGTGTGTGTGTGTGTGTGTGTGTGTGTGTGTGTGTGTGTGTGGGGCTGGCGCTCCTTTGAGGCACAATGTCAAGCGGCTTGTTAACGTCTTCTTCCACTTCGCATAAAAACAAACAAACGCACAAACATTTACAAAAGAAAAGTAAATTTCATTATATGCAAAAATGACAATATCTTAGGAGAGGATTTTTTCATTAAATTTACAACTTATATGGGAAATCTTTGTCAAAGACAATGGTAATATCTCATGATAAGAGATTGAACGATAATGAAAAAAATACAGCCATGAATAGCACGTCATGACATTTAATATAACTTTAGAGATACCTATTTTTTTCTTTTTTCTGTTATGGCCTATAACGCCTTTAGGCATACTTGAAGAGTATGTGTGGGAAGCGCTGTTCAGCTTCCGCCCATTAGTGGCGAAGACAATTTTATTTATAGTGGTACCCATATTAGGGCCCATATCACTACCCAAGCGCATCTTTGGTGTAACCACCTAGAACCTGGGTATCATGGTGACATGTAAGTAGCTTTAAACCACTCGACAAATGGCACAGCTTCAAAGCGGTATGTGGTGAGATATGAACCTACGCGTGGACGTCTGCCCGATCCCACGCTCACCACCTTATCCAATACGCCACCACCTCCCTACATTTGCAATGAAGTAATTATACTTGTGATAACGGAACTGCTTTCTTATTGCACAAAATACTTCCAGTCTTTCAACTCCCTTCGGTCCGTGCTGGTAGCCAATTACGAAACTCATATTGGGGCACGGTTCGTAGTTTTTATGAGCTTACCGCATGCTGCGTTGCCTTTACAACTTGCATGATATAAGTTTCACTTAAAAGTTTATGTTAAGATCATACAAACGAGAATAAGATAAACGGAATAAGATAAACGCTTAAAATATAACCTACAAATTTAGCTTTATTGCTTTCACCGGTAACACTGCCATCAAATTTATTGTACTGTAGTGATAAACGTGGAATAAAGCACAAGGAATCCGTAATTGAATTCCCGTTGATCTATTTGCTTATCTTTATTTCATTAATCAATTTCTAAAGATACGGGAAGGGTCTCTATCATTTATTCGCAAATCACACTTCCCGCACCACTTCAGGTCGAGTCTGCGAATCACTGTGACCAATACAGTAACCTTGATTAAGAAGAACATTATGCCAAAACGAAATGAGACAATACTTGACAAATAATACAAAGTTCCTTTCATTATAACATCACACCAGCAGCTCATCCAGTGTTACCGAAGCCACCGTCATGAACTTAATCAGGTCCACCACCGCCATCACAAGCGTCTTCCAACCCTTCACTTTCACAACAGTATGAACAACAAAGAAAACAAATCAATAGATAAATTCCATAACATCTAACATCTAACCTCCTCTTGTGCTCCATACTCGTTGGGTCTTGAATGAAATATTGAATACTGGTATTAATACTATTAAAAGAAAAGTTAATTAATGTTCATTTGAAGAACGATATGAGAGCAAGTCATGGAGTCGATAAGTAATAAGAGGCTGGTTAATGCTATTTATGATAAGAATAATGATGATGATAATAAAATAATAATAATAATAATAATAATAATAATAATATTGTTATTATTATTATCATTATTAATAACAATAATAAAAATAATAATAATGAAATAAATGTGAATATAGATAAAAGACATTTTTTATTTATTATATACAAAATGTTACATACCCAGGTTTTGCACGTCTTACTACTTTTTCTGGACTAAAGACGAACAGGACTTTACAAAATTAAACCCTCGGTATTTCGATGCACTTAGGAGCGTCTTCCCAAAGGGTGCACTTCGAGGCTGCATTTGTGTTGCTCGGGAAAGCACACCAGCTCTCCCACTTCGCCTGCAGGGACACTTCAGTCCTTCCCGAGATCCTCACGAGTGTCGACCCCAGCTGCTTCTTTTCCTCTTTCTCGCACTCTTACCCTCCAGCATTGAGAAGGTGGTGGCAAGATACACAATATCCCAGGGTCCTTCAAAAGCGGACGGCTTCAGGGCAGCGCTGCACGCCACCTCAGCCTTGTGTGAGGCGGCGACAGCCTGAGACTCTCTGAGATGACGACTGTGGGGCTTCTGGTGTGCGACTTAAAGGAAATATTTGGGCAAAGAGAGAGAGAGAGAGAGAGAGAGAGAGAGAGAGAGAGAGAGAGAGAGAGAGAGAGAGAGAGAGAGAGAGAGAGAGAGAGAGAGAGAGAGAGAGAGAGAGAGAGAGAGAGAGAGAGAGAGAGAGAGAGAGAGAGAGAGAGAGAGAGAGAGAGAGAGAGAGAGAGAGAGAGAGAGAGAGAGAGAGAGAGAGAGAGAGAGAGAGAGAGAGAGAGAGAGAGAGAGAGAGAGAGAGAGAGAGAGAGAGAGAGAGAGAGAGAGCTGTTTCACATTGGAACAAACAAAGCATTCATGTGTTGTCCTGCATCATAACATTAAACAGATCAAATTTCTCAGCAGTTATATAGCATACCGATCAAGGAAAACGACTGAGCAACTACGTAAAGCAACTACATAACTTCTGATAAGCAAAGGGAAAAAGCGGACACACGAAGAAAGAGCATAACTGTTCACTAAAAAATTTTCCTCGAAAAATTCCTATTCCTATTTGTAGAGATGCCATCAAACGGCAACAGACGGGAGAGGAGGGGCGCGGTAAGTGTATGCCTTCTGGGCTTCCTCCTTTGGGAGTATATATATATATATATATATATATATATATATATATATATATATATATATATATATATATATATATATATATATATATATATATATATATATATATATATATATATATATATATATATATATATATATATATATATATATATATATATATATATATATATATATATATATATATATATATATATATATAGTATATGCATAAAGCAAAACGCTTGTCGCATTTATGAGCCATTACATTACCTTTATAAGTACCGAAATCATGTCCTACCTCCTACAACAGTTTTCATTTCATTTGTAAGATAACCGTTTATCGGAAGTGTGTGTCATTTGCGGCGATGATGATTGGTGG
>NC_059272.1:12140043-12150043 GCF_017591435.1 Portunus trituberculatus | reverse complement strand
GCTCCCCATATCCCGCGCCAGCCTTTCATCCTGATGAAGGCTGTGGCCCTCTGTGACCCTTTACTTTCCCTTACACCGTCACAATAATTTATTTCTTTGCATTCTTTACATTTCCCTCCCCCTACATTTTCAAATATTTAATTTCTCCTATTCGGTGTACATGACTACACGCGTTTAGAAAGGCAATCATAATGCCATCCATTGCTCCCTTAATACCATCCTTGAAACCTCATCATTGACACTCTGATCGATAATTCTTTGGAACTGTCTCTCTTCTGTTCTTTCCATATGATTATACCACTTCAGTGAATCCTCACCTGTACATCCAGTATAGGCACTTCTTCCGTCTCAACATCGTTGAGGCCCTACACCTAAATACCCATTTCTTATTATGTGGAAATGGAGTGTGGAGGTGTTAAATGTAGTTCGCTTATTATCAGAAACATTTAATTTCCAGTAAATCTCTCTCTGGTCTATATTTAATTCAATATTTCACAATGAAACAAAATGATAAACACAGCATTCAACTCAAGCATTACGTATTCTTTTTTCCTCTCTTCAGACAAAAGCTCCCAACAATAGTTCTCTCTACCTGAACTGAATACATTATATCAATATCCATGCCAAGGTATGTAAACTGTACCGGTATATTATTAGCTACAGTAACTCATAAAGTGCCGCTCCGACTTATTGTTTTTCCTTCTTGTTATGTGCATTAAATCAGTCTACTCATAAACATCCTTTCAAAATCTGTGACTAAATTCTGCTGCTTCTCCATACTACCTTTCACTAGCACTATGGCATCCACAAACAATAACGCACTCAGTTCCCATTGTGTTCCGCTTCAATACATCATCATGCCTGCCAGCCTCGTGGTCCGTAACATTGGCTTTCACCTCATCATTTCACCCATAAAGATTCTGTGTAGCCGCAGCAACGTGATGTACCTCTCATACAGATATATTTTAAAGAACATACTTATTTTCTTCGCACATTCATACACCTCACTATTTTCTTTTCCTTGTCCACCCACACCATTAATCATCCAATAACTGAGATATAACACTGCAGTAAATCTTATAATGTGCTTCGGTCAAAACATACTAATACCTCATATTCGTAAATCGATACACTATTCCTTCAAAAAGATGTCTGAATAATGAACATATCCTAACCTAACCTTCAAACGATGCTCTGTTTGTTCTCAATCTCCCACTCAATGTTTCGCATAACACACTCATCCACTACTACGTCTCTCCTAAACAAGCTACTTTGCTACATATATCAAACAATCTTACTATATACTAACGCAATTACTTTTATCCCCCAATTCAACTGTACACATAAATCTGATCTCAGCACATTTCAAGTAACTGAAAAGAAAATGCAAGGGAACAGGAATAACAATTAATACGCAGGAGAGTAGAATGAATGGAAAGAGTTCGGTTTCTGAGAAGTGCAAAGACGGATAGTGTCACGAACTCTACCGAATTAAGTGTTATGCATCTCCTTCACAGATAAAAAAAAAATATTTACTTTACTCATCCTCTCCCTTTATGATGAAGGCGATAATCCATCACCTTGCTTCACTCGAACACTGATACATTCCAGAGAGGTGGAAAGGAGGTGACTGACTGGTTATGAAAGTAAGAACGTATTGGCCAAAGAAAGAATACCTATGATGAGAGAGAGAGAGAGAGAGAGAGAGAGAGAGAGAGAGAGAGAGAGAGAGAGAGAGAGAGAGAGAGAGAGAGAGAGAGAGAGAGAGAGAGAGAGAGAGAGAGAGAGAGAGAGAGAGAGAGAGAGAGAGAGAGAGAGAGAGAGAGAGAGAGAGAGAGAGAGAGAGAGAGAGAGAGAGAGAGAGAGAGAGAGAGAGCCAATCAGGTTTGAAGGAAACCTTTGAATAAACAGTCATAAAAATCACTGTCAGATGAATTCACTGAATATCTTACGTAACAAATAGAACATTACCATCGTTAAGTTAAGTGTCATCATCCCTAGAGCGACAAAAGATTAATTTATCAATCAATCAACTGTTCAATAAATCTCCCACTGAAAGACGTTTTAAAGAAGCATGCGGGTCCCAAGTGCCGGCGAGTTGAGGGAGCTGGGAGGTCGTAGGTGCTTGGGAGTAGTAGCTACGTATTTTCTTTTAGTTCATAGGAGCCTAAGGACAAAAAACAAATTGAAGGAAAAAGGCTCGCTAATTGTCCCTCACATAAAAGAAAAGGGGAAAAACATAAAAGAACCACCAATTTAGGTTTGAAGGAACCTTAAAACTCCTCTCTTAAGTGAGGTTAAGCCGTAAGAAGTGGGAAAACTGGTGCATGTTTATAAGAAAAGGGATAAAAAAGTGAAGGCACTGGTTAACTCTTACATTGAAAATCAGGTGAACAAAATAGGGTTAAAGTGAATGGAGAGTGGTGTGAAGCCAGGCAACGGATGGGAATGGGGGTAGACATGTAGTTAACAAGCTCAACAAAGCGGTTAGGATACATACATACATACATACATGTGTGTGTGTGTGTGTGTGTGTGTGTGTGTGTGTGTGTGTGTGTGTGTGTGTGTGTGTAATTCACTGTTTGATCTGCTGCAGTCTGACGAGACAGCCAGACGTTACCCTACGGAACGAGCTCAGAGCTCATTATTTCCGATCTTGGGATAGGTCTGAGACCAGGCACACACCACACACCGGGACAACAAGGTCACAACTCCTCGATTTACATCCCGTACCTACTCACTGCTAGGTGAACAGGGGCTACACCACCCGGCCGGGGAATTGAACCCCGGCTCTCTGGCTTGTGAAGCCAGCGCTCTAACCACTGAGCTACCGGGCGTCGTGTGTGTGTGTGTGTGTGTGTGTGTGTGTGTGTGTGTGTGTGTGTGTGTGTGTGTGTGTGTGTGTGTGTGTGTGTGTGTGTGTGTGTGGGAGGGGGGGGTGGGTTGCGAAAGTAAATACACTACTGCAGGCACATATTATACGTTTCCATCATACAAATTAACCTTGTTTTGCATGAGAAATAATTACAAAGAGAGTATAAAAAGATGTGAATTTGAATTTTATTTCGCTCTTTCATTTAATGAAATGCACACAAAGAGTTTATATATATATATATATATATATATATATATATATATATATATATATATATATATATATATATATATATATATATATATATATATCTTATTGTTTGTCACGGAGGTACGGATCAACAGACTGTTGCTGGATCAATATTGTATGCTTTACAGTTTGTATGTATTTTGCTAACAGCAAAATACTTTACTTCCACACATACAGACGTGTCTCCAGTACTGACGTTCTTTCCTAAGGACTTCCACAAGATCCACACAAACAAGACACTCCCAACCCGTCCTGAGCCGCACCTTCGCCTCCATTCCCGAGGCTCTTCAATACTTCCAGCGGTTGAGAAGAGGAAGCTCCAATCATACTTCCAAATATCTCGTTTGGATATAAGGCCGAGGCAGCGAGATATTATATGCCAGATATTTGAACGAGCCTCGCCTCAACCCCATGGATGCGAATAGGTGTATTTACCTGAATCCAAAACCGATAAAGTTATCCGCCAGACTGAGGCTTTGTGGAACGAGCAGGAATGGGCCTATGATTCCTTATTGGTGTGCACTGCCATGCTACAACACCAAGAAAAACTCTAGCGGTGGCGTAGTGGATAGGGTGGTGAACGTGGGATCGGGCAGACGTCCACACGTAGGTTCGAATCCCACCATGGGCATACCAGTTTGAAGCTATGTCATTTGTCGAGTGGCTTAAAGTTACCTACATGTCACAATGATACCCAGATTCTAGGTGGTTACACCAAAGATGCGCTTGGGTTGTGATATGGGCCCTAATATGGGTACCACTATAAATAAAATTGTCTGCGCCACTAATGGGCGGAAGCTTAACAGCGCTTCCCACATAAACTCTTCAAGTATGCCTAAAAACATGATATATATATATATATATATATATATATATATATATATATATATATATAATCGGAACGTGCATGATAAGCATCAGTATGAAATACATGTAATATGATACTGGACAATGAATGAGGCGGTTGGTAATTGAAAACAGCTTACTCATGGCGTTATCACGGAATGTATATCAACATGCTGCCTGTTAACTCTGATAATGTGTATATAAGGATGGTCAAAGAGGCACGCCACGCCACGACCAACACTTTTCCTAGTCACACATCCATCCAGGAACCCGCGAGCCTGGAAGACGCGGGGTAATTTCTCTCCAACTAACTGAGCGACGACGCAAAACAGATTGCAAGCGAGACAGCCAGACTTCCGGGAGTTGTTGCGTGGGAACGTCTGGCAGCAGTGCTTCCATGGGCAAGGAAATAAGAGAATAGAATAGGCAACGCATGGGAAAAGAAATAAGAGAACAGAATACGGCAACGCATGGGTAAAAGAAAAGAATGAGGAAGAAGAGATAATAAAGTAGAATAAATGAGTTGGTTTAGTGAAAATAGAAGCTAGAAAAAGCTGGTACCTAGAAACTGGAGACAAGGATATCAGAAAGTACAGATAAGCGAAGGATGGAAATAAATTAATTAAGGGAACGTCATGCAAAAGTATTGATGAAAGAACTTACAAGGAAATACAATACTTTATATTATCATGCGTCACATAAACAACGCTGTAAAACAAAGCAGCAAGCAACAAACTAAGAGATAATGCGCAGAGTCAACATGTTAAATTTCAAACTTAGCAGAAAAGCACCAAACAAGTTACATAGTCAGGTAAAAAAGCCTGTCAAAAGAAGTACGACAACAGATCTCATTTTGTATTGCTGTGTAAATGGTATCACTTGAGACTGCATTCTCGCTTGGGACAACATAGCCACGACGGAACAACAACGCTACAAACGAGGATGTTGAATAATGTAAAGGACGTCTATTTTCCGATGTGTGAGTGTGTGTGTGTGTGTGTGTGTGTGTGTGTGTGTGTGTGTGTGTGTGTGTGTGTGTGTGTGTGTGTGTGTGTGTGTGTGTGTGTGTGTGTGTGTGTGTGTGTGTGTGTGTAATTCTCTATTAGTGATAGATAGGTTTCAAATCAAGCTCGTGTCTTCCTATTTACTCTTATCTATTTGAAATAGATTAACACATATCCTTGCGTCATAGCCTTTAAATAATCATAAATGTGTGTGTGTGTGTGTGTGTGTGTGTGTGTGTGTGTGTGTGTGTGTGTGTGTGTGTGTGTAAAAGGAGACATGTCTATAAAAAGCAATAATTTAATTGTAGTCATTTCCCCGTCTACGAAAACATAATGTCAACTGCTTTACTTTTTTTCTGTCTCTCTTTCTCTATACCTCAGGAAATTAGACCATCAAAGAGAGCCATTACTCATGATAAAACTTCTCAGCGAGACGCAAGAGCACAAACATCTTCCTCTCAGCTCTGCCCGAAAAGATTCTTCTCAGACTGTTTTCTTTCTTAAAAGGAAATCGTTGCTGACGGACGCTCAAGACAAGGAATCTGAGTCCAGTAAAGAGATCTTTCTTTGGAGACCTACTCTGAAAATTACAATGAAAGAGAGAGAAAGAGAAAAAATGTTCTTTTCTCTCTCTCCCTCTCCACTCAGACTTCTGTCTAGTGAAATGGGTGAGTCTAGCTTCTCCGGTGAGCGTTGCCTCTCCTGCAAGATGCCGCATACAGAGGCGCATTAACTGTAAATGCGTGTAAAACAGACTGCCTTTAGATTATTCTCCCTCTTTTCATTTAAAGAATCACTTCTGTAGTATGTCGTGGACACATCTAGTCCTTTATGGGTTTCAGCTTTTTCATGGCAGAGTGCAGACGCAGAGACAAAAAGAGTGTGACAGTGAAGTGTGTCTGGCTGAAGTACCAGGAATGAAGAATTTTGTTGGTAAAGAGAGAAAAGAAACGTTACACACACACACACACACACACACACACACACACACACACACACACACACACACACAGACACACACACACACACACACACACACACACACACACACACACACACACACACACACACACACACACACACACTTAAGACTCGATTATTTGGATGCTCTTAGCATATAGTTGCACAATAATGGGAAGCAAATTATCATGTGTGTACTAAAAATAACAACATATATATAGATAAACAAAGAAGGATAATGAGATTTAGCAATAAGATTATCAATTTAATATGAAGAACAACCATGTGATCATTTACAAAGGCAAGTTTATTTCCTGCTGACATGGATGATATAAAATATAAATGAATGAAAAATATAAATAAAAAAAGGGAAAACAGATAAGCATAACAAAGATAAAACACATCGTCAAACACCCTTACATGAATGAGAGAAAGGAGTGGGAAGTGGAAACAAATAGTTAGTGAAACCGATGCATTCCCGACCCCTGCCTAGTGGTGGTGTAGCCTGGCGCCCCCACCTGTTGCACTGAAAGAGGAGGGCTTCGTCTTACCCTTGTTTAGTTTCGGCCACTGGGATTCACCAAAAGTGATACAAAATGTGGAGAAGAAAAACAAGAACGGAGGTGCTTTCCAGAAAATTCTTTTACGTTTATGGAGAATCTAACCATTTAAAAATATACTCGATTATGAGAGAGAGAGAGAGAGAGAGAGAGAGAGAGAGAGAGAGAGAGAGAGATAATTAAGCCTACGAAAAAGGAAATGGGCATAGTTTGATAGGACGAGGCAAACATATGTAACTTGAAATGGTTGATAGAAACTGCCATACGACAGACACATGCTGCCGTGACTCCTGTCTGCCTGAGCACCAAGGTCTTATCAGAAGTTATGGTTTGTTACGGGTTCAGCTACAACACATCGTTGCAACCTGACGAAATAAAATCCATCACCTCCCAACTCTCTCTCTCTCTCTCTCTCTCTCTCTCTCTCTCTCTCTCTCTCAACACTAGTATTCTACTATCAATACAAAAGATCCAGGTGAGTTATATATACCTTTCCAATATTATCAATTTACATTAAAGTCTGAGAAGAGTACTCTTTTAGTACGTCACTATGTTTTAGCAAAAAAAAAAAAAAAAAAAAAAAAAAAGTAAATATCGTCACTTATGATTCAGATCAGAAGACGTGTTCTGGTTGAGACAAGCTTGTTTCAGCAGCCAGGCCGGCACACACGAGTCGCCTGTGAGGAGGAAGGATTGGTCTGACTCCAAAAAAACAGTTAGTTGTACGCAATACCCTTATCAACTTTCAGGTCGCCAAGAACAGTGATGAAGCGGGGACATAATACAGTCGAGATAGCGAAATGGGACGGTGCCGTACAAACGTGAAAAATAATGGGCCAGGTTAATTTTTGGGTGACTGTCCTCGTTGCCTTGTGTAGATCTCACATATATCTTTATTACAAAAAACAAAACATTAAAGGAGAAAGACACATTGGCACGACACAAATCATTAAGTTTTTTAAAATTTAATTATTTTTTTCAACATATTCAAAGGTAAGGGAGGGCAAATTTCTTCTTTATTTAGATGAGAGAAAACCGCATATTTTTGCAAGATATTCAAAGCATATATTTAATTTTCAAGGAAATTTACACTTTTCCTAATATTTCTTTGCTTTTGCTGCGAAGTTTATTGACTACACCATTCATGTGATGTTACTTTGACGAAGAGTTGCTGGCACGAATATTAGAAAGCTAAGGTAATCAGAGGCTGTTTTAGTCCAATGGCATAGCACTGCGGCACCGGTCAGTGCAAGGCTTAGCGTGCCTGGATGCTCTCAGCAGGACAGGCGGTATAGCCTACTTGTGTGTGCAGGCTGTTACGTCACCAAAGTGAGCCTCATCACACTCATGTAATTCATGTCTACGACTGTCACAACTCTTGTCACCGATAGTCGCAGACGGGCATATGAACAGTAACAGACATTGATACCTGTCTGCAAGACTGTCTATATGAATTGGCTATCCAACAGTCTCTCTTACGATGTTCCAGATTGTTTTGACTTTAGTCTTGCAAGCCATTATCAGATTTACCAAGATTTTTCTTTAAAAATGAATTCTGGCCGTAGACATCATCCTATTTGGATATTGGCACATACTTTTACGGAAATTTTTCTAAAAGAATGATATTTTGATAACGATCGGGATCCCACCAACATCGCAATAAGGTGTCAGCTATTTTCTTTGAGCGGACAGTCGTCACGAACGTCATTTTTATACAACTATTGTTGTCACGATACTACATCATTAGTTCAAATAACCAGTGCCGACAACTGAGCAGATAGGAAACGGTTGAATTTTGAAAACTAAGATGTAATAATCATGGTAAATGAAAATATTTTCTTCACACACTTTGTTTGACAGATATATATATATATATATATATATATATATATATATATATATATATATATATATATATATATATATATATATATATATATTTTTTTTATTTATTTATTTTCTTTTTTTCTTTTTTTGGCCTTGGCTGGCCCTCTTCCCCACATTAAAAAGAAAAGAAAGAAAAACAAAAAACAATATATATATATATATATATATATATATATATATATATATATATATATATATATATATATATATATATAAATGAAATAGACCCAAGTGTAGTTTAGTAACCGTCTGACGTGTATAACGTAACACTGACTTTAATGACCTCTATCGGATCCCCTCCAAATTTCAGTTTTTCTAAGGAATGTAATTTTCAAAAGCTTCATGGTGTAGGAGGACAATTATTGGATCAAATCAATATTTTTTATTTGAATGGAAGTATGCAGTAAGGGTAGAGGGAATTTTAGATGTGATTAGTTGTGTGTGACGTCCCAGTGTTTTTTTTTTTTATGAATGAGACAAAACTTGAAGTGGAAAATGTTTGTGCATTGATGAAACATAATCGAGTGAACTGGGCAGTAATATCATGTCTGTTTTTTTTATTTCTTACTGGAGGAAAGTAAAAAGGAACTCCAGAGTGTGGCAGATCACTGCCATATTGTGTGTAGGAAACGGAAACTATAGATGGATGTAGTGTTTCAGAAGAGAAGAGAAAAGTTGTGTGATTTTAGAACAGTTTATAGAGTGAGCGCAGGTGTAAGGTGGTTATGGGAGGAGAGAGAATGAAGGTGGTGTGTGACGCCAAAGTATAGATATAATACCAGGTAAATATGATTACATGGATAGGGAAATGAGAGCATATTATGAAATATTCGAATGTCACAACATCATTTGCAAGGGGGAAAAAAAATTATCTATAAATGTAAAAAAAAAGGCTCAAGAAATGGTATTTTCAAATTAACATTGATGTATCGATTAGAGACCTCCACTTGGGATAGATTGTATGGCCATATGGAGAGGATGGAACTACGATGTAGAGTTTGTTAAGAAAGTGTATTATGAGCGAAGTTGAAAACCACTTGGAAGATGGAAGAATGTAGTGAAGGAGCGCACATGTGAAAGAAGTGTAGAGGTGCAGGGAGGGGATAAGTGCTTAGACAAACAAGAAAAGGATGTTTGGATATGGAGAGATGGAGGCTCTTCAGCTGTGGTTATACCCTTCGGGTACAATCCCGGAGGGAGCGAGGCGTGAGAGAGAGAGAGAGAGAGAGAGAGAGAGAGAGAGAGAGAGAGAGAGAGAGAGAGAGAGAGAGAGAGAGAGAGAGAGAGAGAGAGAGAGAGAGAGAGAGAGAGAGAGAGCGCTAGAATGTATTTTCCCTCATCGTTGACTTCAGCAATGACTTTCACTTCTTATGTAAACATTCCCAAATCACTCCCAGAAGGACGGTGTACTTTAACTTTCTCGTTACATGACATAATTGTCGGAATATACTAAATAGTTAGGCTTAGTATGGTGTAAGAACAAGGGAGAAGACATTTAGTACAGATATCTCCCACTCACAGCCATTTCAGAGTTAACGTTGGGTCTCGAATTCCACAACTGTTTCTAATTTGGCCCAGCCTTAACCTTCCTCCTCGTAAGGGTTCCACTCACCATATTA
>NC_059272.1:12135043-12137543 GCF_017591435.1 Portunus trituberculatus | reverse complement strand
CTGCGCGTGGAAGGATAATAATGATAATAAATAATAATAATAATAATAATAATAATAATAATAATAATAATAATAATAATATTCCGTTTCTTTAATGATATAGCAACCACCTGGTTCAAAAGTACATGCATATAATATAGGGATGTTGAGCTTGCTCGAATAAAATATCAACACTACTTGAATGGAGTTTTCGTCATTTAACGGTTGAATTGGCAGTACGGCATGAAATGGAGACAATGAAATGGTGATAAAGGAGTAATGACTTGTAGGAATAATTTCAAACGTGAGAAAATCCTTTCAGCTGAATCACTATATGTTTGTGGTGATGAATAACTCTCATCCATAATGTACCTCTGCCTCTGAAGGTGAGTGGTGATGGGTGACTTACCCATAGTGCTCCACTGCCTCTTACGTTTTTCATGACACCTTTTCGTGTGTGTGTGTGTGTGTGTGTGTGTGTGTGTGTGTGTGTGTGTGTGTGTGTGTGTGTGTGTGTGTGTGTGTGTGTTTCACTGTTTGATCTGCTGCAGTCTCTGACGAGACAGCCAGACGTTACCCTACGGAACGAGGTCAGAGCTCATTATTTCCGATCTTCGGATAGGCCTGAGACCAGGCACACACCACACACCGGAACAACAAGGTCACAGCTCCTCGATTTACATTCCGTACCTACTCACTGCTAGGTGAACAGGGGCTACACATGAAAGGAGACACACCCAAATATCTCCACCCGGCCGGAGAATCGAACCCCGGTCCTCTGGCTTGTGAAGCCAGCGCTCTAACCACTGAGCTACCGAGCGCGCGCGCGCGCGCGCGTGTGTGTGTGTGTGTGTGTGTGTGTGTGTGTGTGTGATACAGCAGACAATTCTGATTAATCATAGATGAGAGTGACCTAGAATAAATGTCGTATGTCACACTTGGCCCGTTTGTCATCAGGATATGTAGTGGTCTTTATCTAACATACAAATCTCAAAATAATTGGCACATACATACGTCATTATCAGTTTACAGATTCAGCTCACGCCGTCACATTAAGTCTTCGAAGTAAATTTTCCATTAAGGCATAGAAACTCCACAGAAAACAAACTTCACTTATTTACTATGCACATGAATGCACATTCTTATAGTATGCATAGGAAAATGATAAATCACTGTAAAAAAAAATCAGTAAAAGATATAAACTTTGCATGATTATGACATAATTGTTGCTGGAAGTGTATATGTTCAACGCGATGAACGTTCAAAATCAAAACATTATCAAATAGTTTTATATTAGAAACATCTTTCTTGTCCATAGCCTAATTAAGCACAAGTATAGAATTCCTAAGCTCTGTACAAATTATATATTAATGATTTTACACACACATACGCACACACACACACACACACACACACACACACACACACACACACACACACACACACACACACACACACACACACACACACACACTGTATTTATTTGGATTTAAAAAAGGCGTTTGACAAAGTGCCACATGCAAGATTACTATGGAAGTTAGAGGAGAAGGGTGGCTTGAAAGGAAGCACATTGAGATGGATAGAAAATTATTTGAGGGGGAGAGAAATAAGGACGGTAGTTAAAAATATGAAGTCCAAGTGGAGAGCAGTAGAAAGCGGAGTGCCACAAGGGTCAGTATTGGCACCAATACCTTTCCTCATTTATATTAACGACATGCCAGAAGGAGTGAACAGTTACATAAATCTGTTTGCAGATGATACGAAACTGTGCAGAGTTATAAAGCAAAAAGAGGATTGTGAAATACTGCAAGAAGACCTAAATAAGATCTGGGAATGGAGTAAAAAGTGGGAAATGGAATTCAATGTGAACAAAAGCCATGTCATGGAAATGGGAAAGAGTGAAAGACGACCTGTGGGAATCTATAAGATGGGAGATGGAGTAGAACTGGAGAAAGTTAAAAAGGAAAAGGACTTAGGAGTGACGATGGAAGAAAACAATCAACCAGTAAGCCATATTGATAAAATTTTTAGAGAAACATATAATTTGCTAAGGAATATTGGAATAGCATTTCACTACATGGACAAAGAAATGATGAAGAAATTGATAAGTACTATAATAAGACCCAGATTGGAATATGCAGGAGTAGTGTGGACCCCTCATAAAAAGAAACACATAAGGAAATTGGAGAGACTACAAAAAATGGCTACAAGAATGATTCCAGAATTTGAAGGGATGACATATGAGGAGAGACTAAAGGCTATGGATCTACCAACCCTGGAACAAAAAAGGGAGAGAGGAGACCAACGGAATGGACCAAGTGGATAATGAGAAACTGATCCTGAGAGAAGAATATGACATCCGAAGCACAAGATCGCATAGTAAAAAGCTGAGAAAAGGAAGATGTCTGAGAGATGTTAAAAAATATAGTTTCCCGCAAAGATGTGTTGAGACGTGGAACAGTTTAAATGAAGAAGTGGTGTCTGCAACGAATGTGCATACTTTTAAAGTAAGATTGGATAA
>NC_059272.1:12125043-12132543 GCF_017591435.1 Portunus trituberculatus | reverse complement strand
ACACACACACACACACACACACACACACACACACACACACACACACACACACACACACACACACACACTGCTGTCGACAACCTGAAACATGAACTGGAATTCCTACAACAAGCATCCACTCTCAGGGGATCCCCGCAAGGCGTGAAAAAAACACTGGGTCTTGTGAGGGGATGTAGTGAACAGCTGCAGTTTTGGGGACGTGCTGTACAAGTAATATTTCGTGTCGTGGCTTTTTGGGAGATGCTCCATGTAAAGAGTCTGTGTTTCAAGTGCTACAAAGTTTACGATTGAAATATTAAGTGTTCTATGCATGAGGTCCGTGTATTTAGTGGTTTTAATTTTGAGGTCTTGAAGCTGATTGTTTTAAAATTTCCTGTTGCACAATGATTTCCATACTGTCGTGCGCTTTTGGGTACAGAAAAGCACCTTAGCACTTCCCTAGGATTCCTATAAAGTAATAAAGCACACGCTGTAGAAGCCAGCATCAAACCTGGTCCTCATAAGTCACGCTCGGGTGAAAATGTAAGAGTCCACCACAACTTTAATGAATCAATTAAGTTCCTTTCAGTGAGGTCTGGCTTTTTCGTTCAGTTAGTTTGGAGGGTAAAAATCAATTGTCATTTTGAAATTAACTGCGTTTAGTTAATAGATTTATAATATTTGACATAATGCAGTAATACCATGTTTTAAAGAAAATCTGAAAATGGTGCGTTAGGCTACGATTTCAGAGCCAAACTTTAATGGGGGTATGAAACCTTTTGCTAAAATTTGGTTTTCCTGAAAGATTTTGCTAAACGATAATAGCAGTCAGGAAAAAAAGAATGTATGTGGAAACTGTAGGAATGAAATGTCCCCGTCAAATCATGTTTCATTTCCGCCGATGACAACGGAGCACCCCCATCAAGGCTAGTGGCGGGGTTCGAGACTGGAGGCATGGCCGAGTCAAAGAGAACCGTAAGTACACTTTAAGGCGGTCACCGCTCTATGAAGAAGCACATGTTAGCTGTCACAATTCCGCTGTATTTGACATTGGAGACATGTTCATTCGTTTTATATTGAGGCATTCCGCTCATAATTAGTCAACTAAATCACAAAAATGGCTTTGTTTACTGAGTTGGTTGCATATCCCACTTCCTTTAGAACTTGAATTTGATGATAAAAGAGACTTTCTGTTCGTATGTGAAAATAAATTACTTGTTTCCATCGCCACAGCATGTCGAAGAATTCTCATTACAGCATTGCACATAAAAGTGTTCGAAAAAAAGAAACAGTGAATAAAACTCACCAATCACAGTAAAGCGACTGGTTTGCTATATGGCTAGCACCGTCTGTTTCGTTAGTAGATAATCCGGCCCATATGAAAGTTCAAAATCTCTTTGGGTAAGATGGAAGATTCAAACATTCTTGATACAAAACAACATTATCGAATAATGTCTGTGTCTCCATCATCATCTCCACACAATGTATGTAAGGAATAAAAATTCTCTTGCTGATGTTGTCCATCACTGACGCTGAAGAGTGCACCAGTCATCTTTAAAACACTTGTATACATGATTCAGTTAACTAATACGCTTCGTTCTTACTCAGAAATGCGATTGTGTTGTCACATTCCGTTGTCATGCACATCTGAGAGTGATTTGATTATAGTGCTAAAATCTAGTTTCATCTCTTGGAATAGGACATGATGATGCATATCTGGAAATATTCCGTGTTTTCGTAGTTGCAAAGTAAATTATACAGGTTTCAGTGGTTGTGAAAAAAAAAAACATGCTGTAAACCAGACCACACGCTTGAAATAAAACAACACGAATCATGCATATATTTCATATTGCGTGACACTTAAGGACGTTGATACATCCCTTACCAATTCGCTGGTGATATTCCGATTGTAGCGAGTAAGGCGAAACTGTTATTCATGTATAGGTATGAGAATATCTGCAACACGAGAAAAAAAATTCTAGAGAAACAACAGAACCATCGGAGCAAAGCTTCCGGTAAGAAGCTTTTGATGACCCAAAGGAAATTAAGTATGGAAAAGAAAACACAGGAATGAAAGAGTTGGATAACTTCAGCGAAAACAGATGTTCAGTCGTAGTGATAGAAAATGAGGTTTTACATAACTGCTGAAAACAGGAAAGCAGGAAAGGATCTGAAGGTAAACTGTATACCTTTATGTAGTACCACGTGAAATGTAAAACTTAATTGTATATGAACGATACGTCTTCCATCAAACAAAATCTCATTTATGTGATTTTTCTGGATATTTCTTGTTAGTTATTATACTGACAGTCAGTCCTTATGATCACAATGTTGAAGACGAGGTTTGGTGGACTGCACCGAGCAGTGCCTTTCATCTTCCCCTGCGGACGCCCTCCCGTAACGCTGGTAACTGTGTGAATAATTCATCCCCTCCCTGGCAGAAAGGCTTATATTATAGCGTGTTTACGGCAATTTAAGTGAAATATTACCCTTGTTGTAAGTGTCGGTAAATTGCCCTGCGCACCAACTGTCCTACATTTCTTCACGTTTACTAAAGGAAATCGCATCTTCATTCATTACCCATCATCGTAACTCGACCTCGCCGCTGTCACCCTGTGCATGAGGCCGATAACTTACAGAACCTGAGCACGGCACGCCTTCCCTAGCAGCGTAAAGGAAATCTAGTATCCGCTTTTAAATAATGACAAGGAGAAAGCAAAAATATGAAAGGGTGAGGAAAAGAGGATGAAGAGAAGGGAGATACGAGAATCCAGGAGGAAGAGTGGAAGAGAAAAATGGGAGGAGAAAAACACAGTTCAGAATTACTATGAGTTAACTTTATCAATGAGGAAATAATATTGTTCCGAATTCATTATTAACTATAAACTTCAACGGATCATTGCATTGTCTGCTGTCTGTTTCCTGTGGGGAGAAATATTGCCTATTTTTTTATGTTCTCTTTATTCTTTTGACACCAATACCACTGATCATGATCACAATCATTGCCACGGTTTCCACGGCACCGCCTCACCCTCGTGCAGCAGATGACACCAGACCGCTGCTGGTCTCTCTATTGCTCCATTTGCTCCTCACGTCATTTTCTTCTTTTTATTAATCTGCTACTACATCATCTTTTCGTTAACCTACTATCACTACTACTTTTTATCAATCCACTACTAGTACTACTACTACTACTACTACTACTACTACTGCTATCATGTGCTCCCTGTTGTACTACTATAAGCATCGGGATTTTTTTTTTTTTAACAACATTCATATTCTTTCCGGATCAGTCACATTAATAACCTATCGACTATCCATCACTAAATTAAACCTAATTCATGGAAGTTTATTTTGGCGTTACTGCATTTACAAACATTCAATTTCAAGGAAATGTGAGCGGATTACTGAATGCTGAACTTTAACGTAACTGCGTCTTTAATTTGTATCTTTTGTAGGTAATACTAGAAGAATATATACAGTAACCTCAAACTTGGCAAGACTATTTTTCAACATAATAAGAATTTATTGATTCTTGAAAAAAATAATTAACGCCGTCTGCAACTCTTGCCGTCTCCTTCCGGAATAAGTTGATGTCATCACGAGTTGAGATATTCGGTTTATTGAGATACATAGAAAGTAATTAAATTGTTTGTTAAGTATGAAATTAATTATAAACTATACAATAGATCTTGTGCTGAAAATAACTTCTAAACAAGAATACCAGCAGGATTAGCAGCTCCGCGTTGTACATATATGAAATAAGTCTTTGATATGATTTTTTTTTTCCAAGTATAGTTTGAGTATTTTTGTTGAAATAAAAGAAATGGAAAACCGTGCATAAAGAATACGAATGTTTATGCATTGTTTGCATTTTTTCATTTATAAGCAAATGGAGAGTGTACGAAGTAAGATACAATGGATCTTTTATATAACAGGGACTGCTTTCAACTGTTCATCAAAGGCCTTATATTTAATGTAGGAGTCTCGTCATTTTAAACTACGAGGAAAATGACCAACAACCGTTTTTCAGCGCTTTTAATTAGTCTGCGTTCAGAATTGGACTTTAATTATAGGAACGCGTTTTTCATCAATTCGTAATTTTACTACATGAAAACACGTCAACCTTAAAAAAAGAAAAAAAAAAAAAAACCGCCACAGGTTCCATTTCCTATTCATTCAATGGCTTTCTACCTCAAAGAGAAGCGCAGGTAGGTGGAACGAGCTGGACAAGTAAATGGTAGTGAATACGTATAATAGGCGGAAAAGAAGAAAAAATAAAAAAAGAAAAACATTGATGACCATTAACAAACCAAAAATGCCTGCGGTGAAGACCATAGCAGACAATTTTCTGAATCGTTAACAATTTGCATCGATAACGTCTTAATGGATCTAATATGAGTTAGGAAAAAAAAAGTGCGGTGCATGACTTAAAAGCGGAGGATGAGAAAGTAAAGAGGTCAGTGGGAAAGAGGTCTTGTCTGGAGCGATTGAGATGAACATGGTTGAAAAACGAGAAATAATGCCAGGAGAGGACCTAGGCCTAAAAGCGTAAAGGAATAGTAGTGAGGAAAACGGGTGTGACATGAAGTTGATTGACTTTAGAAGAAGTGAGATTCCTGAGAGCGGGTGAGGGACGGTGACATGAAGCCAGAGAGAAAGAGAGCGAGGATGAAAAATGAAGGAAGAGGACATATTAGGGAAGTACTTGAATACAAGAACTCACAAGTGTCTCTCACTGGACAAGGTGTTGGAACAGCCAGAGGCGTGGGGAAGCCTGTAAGTTGACAGAGGAGCTAGAAAGAATGATGAAGCTTGGTAGGGGAGGAAAGAAAAGGGTGAGGGAAAGGGGGGGCGGTTAGGAAGGTGCCACATAACGTTGGACACATAATAGCTCCGCGACCAACATCACCAGCAGGAAAACACAATCATCTTCTCGTGGAACTAAATTAAACCTGCCACTCGCCTATGAATTTGGAATTCCAATTTCCCAGTGGAGACGCCTATCTCTCCCCTTGAGAAACCTATTTTCTGTGTTTTTATTCTAATTTCTCTCTCTCTCTCTCTCTCTCTCTCTCTCTCTCTCTCTCTCACACACACACACACCGCGTAGTGTAGTGGTTAGCACGCTCGACTCACAATCGAGAGGCCCGGGTTCGAATCCCGGTAAGCGGCGAGGCAATTGGGCAAGCCTCTTAATGTGTGGCCCCTGTTCACCTAGTAGTAAATAAGTACGGGATGTAACTCGAGGGGTTGTGGCCTCGCTTTCCCGGTGTGTGTTGAGTTGTGGTCTCAGTCCTACCCGAAGATCGGGCTATGAGCTCTGAGCTCGCTCCATAATGGGGAAGACTGGCTGGGTGACCAGTAGGCGACGAGGTGAATTACACACACACACACACACACACACACACACACACACACACACACACACACACACACACACACACACACACACACACACACACACACACACACACAAAGCTACGGAAAGAATTCTGAGCTCTTTCCGCAGGAGAACAGTTGAATGAGTGACCAGCAGACAACCACGGTGAATTAGTGTGTAACAAGGATTGCAAAGGTTTCCAATGGTGAACGAACAGTTACAGTCTTTGTTAAACAAGAATCAACATTTGTCTGGTGTTTGATGTGTAAAAGATCTCAGCCTTGCTCACAGCTCTGAAGCACGTTACAACACCTACTGATAGTAATAGGTATACAAAGAAGAAAAAGACGTGTGTAACGAACGAAGACTTATCGCTTTTACTTTTTGACAAAGGTTGCGAAAGAAAAAAAATATAACAGCCTGAAGAGAAGTGAAATAAACAATTCTATGTTAAATAACGCGAAGAGCGAAACAACTCAGCTTCTCCCCCTCCCTTCACGGCTTGGTTCTGACTCTGACAGACTCGATTTTTTCTTCTAGTGCTACCCACCTCAGCCCAGCCACAGCCCTCCTCTCTTCCTCCGTGACGATGACAGGTGAAGAAAAAGGAGGAGGCAACTGCTACCTCCTCCCTTCTTCCTTTTCTCTCCCAGTCATCCCCTCCCCCCCTTTTCTTTCTCTCTCTCTCAGCATCTCTGTTCTTTTGGTTCATTCCCCACTACACCTGCCGGACAAATCAACCAAAGGACTACATGAGACTTAACCCGCTGGAAGTGCAAGTGTTGATGTTTTGTGTCGCTTGAAACGGACGAGGTGTGCGGGTGAGGTGTTGGGTTTTGAATGTTAGACTAGGCACCTGTTGGAATGTTAGGGGAGTGGGGAGAGGAAAGAGTAGGAGTCGTGGGTGAGAGGGATGGTTATATGTAAGCTTCGTTTCCCAGACAGGTCAGTATGTGATGTTCATGTTGGTGGAGTGTTGGACAGTTGAGAAAAGAGGTAAATGTTAGTTCTTGTTGTAGGCAGGTGATAAATGAGTGGGAGTTACGGTATGGGTGAACCGTACAAGAGTGCGAGTGAAGATGAATGGTTGTGAAGAGATAAAAGGGGAAAAGGGAGGGGAGAGAGAAAGGGCATTGCCGTGGGTTCACCTGCACACCGGTTCATCCTCTCAAATTCGTTAAGCGCAAGTTTTGTTATAAAAAGAAAGCATTTTCTCTCAGCATCTTTTTCCTGTGTTTCTGCAAGTTAAATATTTACGGTGATATTAGAAAAGAAAATCCTCCTCACAAAGACGTGAAAAATCAGAATAAACATTTTTGTTGATATAATGAATGGTATGAAACATTTACGGCAACCTAAATGAGTATGTACGACATTTTTTTTTTTCCTGCCACAGCGGGTGCTGTTACCGTATCACACCCGCCTCCAACGCTACTGTTATTGTTGTTTATGTTACAGCTGCACTGCTGTTGTTGCTGATGTCACAGCCATAGCCACAGTCACTGTTGCTGATGATACTTTTACAGCTGAACAGCTGCTGATGCTGCTGTTGTTGCTATTGTTGTACGTGATGCTGCCGTTAATTATATTCATAAATCAAACAAATCGTTCGTCTTTCGAGAATCAGCAGAATGTTGAAAACAGGAAAATTCGAAAGAATAGAGCGGGAAACAAGCAAAAAACAGAAAGGGATTAGCAACAGTGTATAACATGATCGCACATATATTTTCTCTAACAAATTCTTTCTAGGTAAGCTTTGACATTTTCAATTGCCGCTAGTCTTTTACGCCACACGCGGATTTTTTTTTAGCACAGGTGTTACAAATCCTTATTCTGCTACTGTGCCATACAAAAAACGGTAACAAAACAAGGAAAACGATAGCACTACAATAATAATCATCAGCAAAAATAATAATGATTAACAACTGTAAAAAATAAAAACGAAACAAACAACAACAACAACAACTACATAATCACTTAAACCACCACCACCACCACCACTAATACTACTACTATTACTACTACTACTACTGTAATCATTCCTTGTTATAATAATTCCAACTAGAAAGTAAAAAAATAAGAATAATGATAATAATAATAATAATAATAATAATAATAATAATAATAATAATAATAAC
>NC_059272.1:12075043-12117543 GCF_017591435.1 Portunus trituberculatus | reverse complement strand
CTTCTTAACCAAACTTCTAGCCCAATCCACTCTTACGCTGATGATACCACCCAATATCTTTCCACGTCCTTTCAGAGACGGCCAACCCTTCAAAAAGTCAACAAATCACACATGGAAGCCACAGAACGCCTGATTTCTGATCTAAGATTTTTGATTGGGGCAGAGAAAACTTAGTTTTCAATGCCATCAATTTCTCTATCTATCAGCTCGACACAACCTTCCAGACAACTATCCCCTCTTCTTTAATGACACTCGACCGTCTCCCTCTTCCACACTGAATATCCTTGGTCTGTCCTTTACTCATAATCTTAACTGGAAACTTCACATCTCATCTCTTGCTAAAACAGTTTCTATGAAGTTAGAGGTTCTGCGGTGTCTCCGCCAGTTTTTCTCGCCCTCCAACTGCTAACTCTGTACAAGGGCCTTATCCGTCCTTGTATGGAGTACTCTTCGCATCTTCGGGGAGGTTCCACTCATACAGCTTTACTAGATAAGGTGGAATCAAAGGCTTTTCGTCTCATCAACTCCCCTCGTCTGACTGACTGTCTTCAGCCTTTTTCTCACCGCCGAAATGTTGCATCTCTTGCTATCTTTTATCGCTATTTTCATGGTAACTACTCTTTTGATCTTGTTAACAGCATGCCTCCCCTTCTCCTGCGGTCTCGCTGCACAAGGCTTTCATTTTTTCCTCTCATCCCTATTCTGTCCAACCCTTTAATACAAGAGTTAACTAGTGCTCTCAATCATTCATACTTTTCACTGGTAAACTCTGGAGCTCCCTATCTGCTTCTGTATTTCCATCTTCCTACGACTTGACCTCTTTTACGAGAGATGTGTCAAGACATTTGTCCCAGGCTTTCGGCCAATTCTTTCAAATATATTAGGGAAACTGCAGTTCCAGTGGGCCTTTTTTCAAATGTTTTATTGCTCTTGGCAGTTCTCTCTCTCTCTCTCTCTCTCTCTCTCTCTCTCTCTCTCTCTCTCTCTCTCTCTCTCTCTCTCTCTCTCTCTCTCTCTCTCTATATATATATCTATATATATATATATATATATATATATATATATATATATATATATATATATATATATATATATATATATATATATATATATATATATATATATATATATATATATATATATATATATATATATATATATATATATATATATATATATATATATATATATATATATATATATATATATATATATATATATATATATATATATATATATATATATATATATATATATATATATATATATATATATATATATATATATATATATATATATATATATATATATATATATATATATATATATATATATATATATATATATATATATATATATATATATATATATATATATATATATATATATATATATATATATATATATATATATATATATATATATATATATATATATATATATATATATATATATATATATATATATATATATATATATATATATATATATATATATATATATATATATATATATATATATATATATATATATATATATATATATATATATATATATATATATATATATATATATATATATATATATATATATATATATATATATATATATATATATATATATATACCTGAATTGAAAAACCAGCATGTCATGAACAATATTTTGAACCATGGAATAGTGTGAAAAAAAAAGTCTTAAGCTAGAGACACTCAGGAAGCCATGCGGCAGGAAATGTACAAACACGAATTAGTGTTGCACTAATGAGTTAGCGAATCCCGAAAATGAAACAAGTGGCAGCCTTTCCTTCTTTGCCCTAGAAAGCAAGGCTGCCGCTATGCCCCCGAGTCAGACTTGCACGCAGTATGTAAATTAATTTCAGCAAAGTCCTAATTTCATTACCGAGATCGTTACAAGACAAGAAATGAGCTTTTTACACATACACTTAACAAAAATCTTCTGTAGCACGTTGCCATCACTCGTAGCCAACATCGCCATTCCCAACTTATGTTAAAGGGGATCATGTTCGTAGCTCTGACCATCTCCTGACTAATTAAAGGATTCGCCGCGGTTCTTCTCGTCAGCAGCACTAAGAAAGAATCTACAACAGCGGCTCAGCCCTTCGCCTCCATAACCAGGCTTCCGCGTTCTCGGGGCACAGGCTCTTTGAAGACATGGCGCTTTGAAGTTTCACATCACAAGCGTGAACACATTAATTACCTGGATATATTTACGTCAACTCCAAGGGATATATACTGGAAATTACTAGAAAGTACGAGCAAACACACACACACACACACACACACACACACACACACACACACACACACACACACACACACACACACACACACACACACACACACACACACACACACAGACACGCACACGCAAACGCACACACACACACACGGCCCGGTAGCTCAGTGGTTAGAGCGCTGGCTTCACAAGCCAGATGACCGGGGTTCGATTCCCCGGCCGGGTGGAGATATTTGGGTGTGTCTCCTTTGACGTGTAGCCCCTGTTCACCTAGCAGTGAGTAGGTACGGGATGTAAATCGAGGAGTTGTGACCTTGTTGTCCCGGTGTGTGGTGTGTGCCTGGTCTCAGGCCTATCCCAAGATCGGAAATAATGAGCTCTGAGCTCGTTCCGTAGGGTAACGTCTGGCTGTCTCGTCAGAGACTGCAGCAGATCAAACAGTGAATTACACACACACACACACACACCTGATGCTCCAGTGGTTGCACGCTCGACACAATTGCAAGAGCCTGGGTCAGAAGTCATTTGGGTAAGGTTTCTGTTGAAGTGTGTGGCACTTGTTCATCTGTTAGTAACTTTTTTTTTTTCTTTATGTCCTGGCTCAGGCAATTTTATTTATAGTGGTACCTATATCAGGGCCCATAACACCACCCAAGCGCATCTTTGGTGTAGCCACCTAGAACCTGGATATCATGGCGACATGTAAGTAGGTAACTTTAAACAACTCGACAAATGTCAAAGTGGGATCAAGGCGATCCCAAGCTCACCGCCCTATCCTCTGGGCCATCGAGTGAGCTGACCACCCAGGGCCTAGATCACTACGCTTATCTGGCGCTGTCTAGCAGCAGCATATAGTGATGCCAGTTTCTACCATGGGGTTATGTAGACTGTAAATGTATGAATGTTAGTCTATAGGGATATGAGTAAGTTTATATACCTAATAAAAGAAAATATTCTTCTTCCTCTTCTTCTTCTTCTTATTATTATTATTACTATTATTATTATCATTATAATAATGGTAATAATAATAATAATAATAATAATAATAATAATGATAATAATAATAATAATAATAATAACAATAATAATATTAATTATTACTATTATTATTATTTATTATTATTATTATTATTATTATTATTATTATTATTATTATTATTACTATCATTATTACTATTATTACTGTTATTACTATAATGGTAATAACAATAATAATAATAATAATAATAATAATAATAATAATAATAATAATAAAAAAATAATAATAGTAACAATAATAATAATAATAATAATGATAATAATAATAATAATAATAATAATAATAATAATAATAATAATAATAATAATAATAATAATAATAATAATAAAAATAATTATAGTAATCAAAATAATTATAATTATTTTTATTATTACACAAACAAGAGAGAGAGAGAGAGAGAGAGAGAGAGAGAGAGAGAGAGAGAGAGAGAGAGAGAGAGAGACTATACCACAATCAAAGTTTCAAACATTAAAGGGACTCACTGCAACGGTGTCAAGCGCAGCACACTTAAGTGATTTCAGAAGCCAGCACGAGTCAGCACTTGAAACGAAGAGGATTTCCTTGAAAGGTCTATTCCATTCTTAGAAGGAAAAAAAATCATATATATATATATATATATATATATATATATATATATATATATATATATATATATATATATATATATATATATATATATATGTTATTTAGTTAGTAGTTTATTTACAAAATAAATTTCCATAGAATATCATATGAAAACAAAAGATTACATTCCTTCTTTTTATCCAAAAGAAGATAGGTATCATTTCCTGATAAACTGTAGAGGTAACTTATTCAAATATCTCAAAAACATAAAAAATAAAGGTATACAATCCTCTGACATACTCATTTTCATTTAACAAATCATTAATATTTGCAAACTGTAACATGGAATACCTGTCACGAAGGTGTTCACTTAGCAGGCACTCCACCGACACATGTCGTTCAGTCTGTATCTGAGTACCATCACGTACACACCCTCTATCTAGGCGAGGCGTACGACTCCATCTCTCTGTCTCTATTCTCAGACTGTGTGACATCAACTTTAATCTTGAAAATGATTCACGTTGATAGTCAGGTATATACACATTGCTCTTATATACATTATGTATACTCGACAAAGGATTAAAGCCTGTCTTATAAGTCATAATCTTTGTTGCTGTGTGTGGTGTATCTATAATAGTCTGTTAAATCTTCTCTAAGGGTTCACTAACAGCTTCTACATATATCTCATTATACAGATATCAATATTCTGGTGTGTTCTCTCGTCTACAGAGATAATATATTGTGTTGAATGGGTGGTCAATATCTGTATTTTCTAACTTAGATACTATGAAACTTGAGTGCTGGCTCTCTAAAAAGTGGAATAGCGTCAGCCAAAACTAGGGAGCAAATGCCTCGATACCTCCCTCTTAAAAGAAGACAAGTCGTAGGAATTCGGAAATACAGATGCAGGGCTCCAGAGTTTACCAGTGAAAGGTATGAATGATGGAGAGCACTGGTTAACCCTTGCGTAAGAGAGTTGAACAGAATAGAGATGAGAGAAAGAAGGAAGCCTTGTGCAGCGAGGCCGCAGGAGGAGGAAGAGGCATGAAGTTGGCAAGATCAATAGAACAGTTAGCGTGAAAGTAGCGATAAAAGATAGAAAGAGGTGCAACATTTCGGCGGTGAGAAAGGGGCTGAAGTCAGATGGGAGTTGATAAGACGAAAAGCTTTTGATTCCACCCTATCTAGTAAAACTGTGTGACTGGAATCCCCCCAAACATGCGAAGAGTACTCCATACACGGGCGGATAAGAACCTTATACAGAGTAAGCAGTTGGAGGGGCGAGAAAAACTAGCGGAGACGCCTCAGAACGCCTAACTTCATAGAAGCTACTTTAGCATGAGATGAGATGTGAAGTTTCCAGTTAAGATTATGAGTAAAGGACAGATTGAGGATATTCATTGTGGAAGAGTGAGACAGTTGAGTGTCACCATAGAAGAGGGGATAGTTGTCTGGAAGGTTGCGTCGTGTTGATAGATGGAGGAATTGAGTTTTTGAGGCATTGAAAACTATGTGGTAGTTGTCGTAAAACAGGGGTAGCATGGAGACACCTGAGTCCATTATGAAAGTGTATTTACGGTAGCACAATACACAACAAGTGTAAACCGAGCGAAACGAGAGGCAGGGGGCGTAGCGTGTCAGCCTCAGGCGGCGGCGAGCGAGGACTGAGGGGAACGACATGACGTCAGACAGAAAGGGAGTATGGGAAAAACAAAGGACATGCTAACATAACTACTAGATTTTCTCTGCCCCAATCGGAAATCTTAGAAACGCGTTCTGTGGCGTCCCTGCGTTATCTGTTAACTTCCTGAAGGGTTGGTCGTCTTTTAAAGGACGTGGAAAGATGTAAGATGGTATCATCAGCGTAAGAGTGGATAGGGCAAGAAGTTTGGTTAAGAAGGTCATTAATGAATAATAGAAAGAGAGTGGGTGACAGGACAGAATACTGAGGAACTCCACTATTAATCGATTTAGGAGAAGAACAGTGGTCGTCTACCACAGCAGCAATAGAACGGTCGGAAAGGAAACATGAGATAAAGTTGCAGAGAGAAGGATAGAAACCGTAGGAGGGCAGTTTTGAAATCAAAGCTTTATGCCAGACTCTATCAAAAGCTTTTGATATGCAAAAGTTTCACCGAAATCTCTAAAAGAGGATGACCAAGACTCAGTAAGGAAAGCCAGAAGATCACCAGTAGAGCGACCTTGACGGAAGCCATACTGGCGATCAGACAGAAGATTGTGAAGTGACAGATGTTTGAGAATCTTCCTATTCAGGATAGATTCAAAAACTTTAGACAAGCAAGAGATTAAAGCTATAGGACGGTAGTTTGAGGGGTTAGAACGGTCACCCTTTTTAGGAACAGGCTGAATGTAGGCAAACTTCCAGCAGGAAGGAAAGGTAGAAGTCGATAGACAAAGTTGGAAGAGTTTGGCCAGGCAAGGTGCAAGCACAGAAGCACAGTTTTTGAGAACAATAGGAGGGACCCCATCAGGTCCATAAGCCTTCCGAGGGTTTAGGCCAGCAAGGGCATGGAAAACATCATTACGAAGAATTTTAATTGTAGACATGAAATAGTCAGAGGGAGGAGGAGAGGAGGACAAGCCCAGAATCGTCCAAGGTGGAGTTGTGAGCAAAGGTTTGAGAAGAGTTCAGCTTTAGAGACAGAAGAGATGGCAGTGGTGCCATCAGGATGAAATAAAGGAGGAAAGATGAAGAAGTGAAGTTATTTGAGATGTTTTTGGCTAGATGCCAGAAGTCTCGAGGGAGTTTGAGTTTGAAAGATTTTGACATTTTCTATTTATGAAGAGTGTTTGGCAAGTTGAAGAACTTACTTGGCATGATTCCGGGCTGAGATATAAAGTGCATGAGATTCAGGAGATGGAAGACTGAAGTACCTTTTGTGGGCAACCTCTCTATCATGTATAGCACGAAAACAGGCTGAGTTAAACCAAGGTTTAGAAGGTTTAGGTTGAGTAAAAGAATGAGGAATGTACGTCTCTATGCCAAACACTATCATCTTTGTTAAGCGTTCAGCACAAAGAGATGGGTCTCTGACACGGAAGCAGTAATCTTTCCAGGGAAAATCAGCATCATACCTCTTCAGGTCCCCCCAACTGGCAGAGGCAAAACGCCAGAGGCACCTTCGCTTTGGGGGATCCTGTGAAGGGATTGGAGAAATAGGACTAGGTACAGAAACGAAATTGTGATGGGAGGAGCCCAACGGAGATGAAAGGGTGACAGCGTAAGCAGAAGGATTAGAGGTGAGGAAGAGATCAAGAATATTGGGTGTGCCTCCAAGACGGTCAGGAATACGAGTAGGGTGTTGCACCATTGCACCAGTTGCTCTAGGCCATGGAGGATAGCAAAGTTGAAGGCTAGTTCACCAGGATGGTCAGTGAAGGGAGATGAAAGGCAAAGCTGGTGGTGAACATTGAAATCTCCAAGAATGAAAATCATAGCAAAAGGGTAGAGGGACAGAATGTACCTATAATTATTATATTTATATATTATATATTATATTTATATATTATATATTATATATATATATATATATATATATATATATATATATATATATATATATATATATATATATATATATATATATATATATATATATATATATATATATATATATAACTTTGCTCTATCTACTGAATTATTTAATTAGCATTTTTTTTATAACAACACATCATAATTCGCTTTTGAATTGAAAGAATTGGAAACAGCATCTTCCTCGTGGGGTGCATTACATTCAGCACACATCGAGACATAAACGTGTTAAGAGCCCCACCAAATACACAGGGCAGGAGAAGCCCATGTGAAGAGAGCGAACGCCAGCGTCCTGATTGCACACCGCAGCACTCTTAAAGGCTTTGAAGAAAAAATACTGCTTATAAGAAATACTGGCATAAAGTATTGAAATTTCTTCTTCGATCTGGTGAACGTTCTCCTCGTCTCTCCAATTTTGGAAACGTTCTATTTGACGTCCAATCTGGCGAGCGTCCTCCGTGGCGTACGCTCTTGATAACAAGGAGGAGGGGTATTGGGCTTCCGCGCCGTGGCGATGGCCTGTCGTGTTGGTGAGGTGACACGACGGTGGGGGCGGGGAGGCCGATAAGGAGGGAAAGGAGAGGGACGCGAACGGAACAGAATAAGGCGTAAGTAGTTCAGCACGGTAGGAGACAAAATCAAAGGAAATAATAGAAAATAAAGCGTTCTCCTCTGAGTGTTCCGTAACTTGTGCAAGAGAGCAAAAGAAGAGTTAATGATGAGTGAAATGCCGGTGTAAAGTGTGAAGATGGGAAAGAATGGAGTGTAAGGGAACAGAAATGTGTGGGTCGAAGAAGGCGGAAAGGTTGCGGTGAAGGTGAAGAGCAGAAAGTGAGTGAAGAGAAGTGAGGCGACGGGAGAGGGTGAAAGAGCTCCGGCGGCAGCAGAGGCGGGAGATACGGACGATGGTAATGGCGGAGTTCCTGGAAAGTGTGTGTGTCTATGTGTGTGTGTGTGTGTGTGTGTGTGTGTGTGTGTCGAAAGATATATATATATATATATATATATATATATATATATATATATATATATATATATATATATATATATATATATATATATATATATATATATATATATATATATATATATATATATATATATATATATATATATAGAGAGAGAGAGAGAGAGAGAGAGAGAGAGAGAGAGAGAGAGAGAGAGAGAGAGAGAGAGAGAGAGAGAGAGCGAGAGCGAGAGAGAGAAGAGGAGGAGGAGGAGGAGGAGGAGGTTGAATGTACAGTACCTATAATTATTGGTGTAAATTGAAGGCTTCGAACGGAGTATGTTGCAGACTTCATTTCAGGAAAATTACGAAGGAGCAGCAAAACTATGATGCTTCAAACTCACTCTATACGGACCAATAAATGAAGATGGTTCACATTAGCAGTGTAGGAAAAGTACACTTCTAGAGTCAATAGCCATGACGAGAAGGAATGGTATCTGATAACCGGTTTCTCGACTATGATATATAACTTTAATACCTAGCAACCACTAACAAAATCGCTACACATTCTACTAGATGACCCACAAACACCTTGCCTCACATTAAATACCTTCATACGTTTACGATTAGGAAGTTAAAGGTCTGGATCTTTAACTCATGTGAGCAGGACAACGACAGTGGAACTCTTCATGGTGTGGCGAAAGTTCGTATAGGTGACTTGTTTTGGTTCACGGGGGTGTCTTTACCACAAAATAAAAAGTGATCCTGGAATGGTCTTTGCCGTCAGAACAAGGAAAACTAAATGGTGACATATCCTTCTATTTCATCACAGCATACATGGCTATCCTGGCTTCTGATTCTTGAGATCTGCTTGGTGAATAGCCGACATTAAAAATATATATTAACCAAGGTTGTTGCCGATCTCACACAAAGGACTAATGCTTCACCAGTAGTGTCGCACAAATTTGCAGCTCTGAATCGTAATCTAATGAACATTTATCATCAATCGTGTCACCATCATCTCCATGAACTTCACACCACACGCCACTTCTGATAACAGAGAGTTTCTCTATTATGTCACTAGATGAAGCCCATGAAATTACAGTGTAACTCAATTACTCAAATATAATTCCAAAATTCCTTTCTTCATAAAAAAAAAAAAAAAAAAAATTGGTTATTTGTCTCTTGGTGATAACACAACTCCCCCTACTGTGTTTGTTGTCATCTGTTTCACACTGTTCCAGCACTATTTCTGTTGGTTCCACCAGAACTAGTTTTGAAGAGTATTGAACCAATGAAGAATACTGCCAGGCATTCGTACACCACTAAAGGGCCCCATCCCTCTCTGACAGTGCTGTTGAATATATTTTTCTCATTTTTTTTTTTGACAATATTACTAGATGGAGGAATTCCCAGCAGTCTTCACGTAATGGCATAGAGCCTGATAAGCGGCACCTTTATCGAACAAATTTTGTTGGGCATGCCTATGGTGTTCCCTACACAGAGGACGAGTCGAGTGGTTGTGGGAGGATCGCGTTTGGCAATTCTCTCCGTTCGATAGCAATCTGCACACATGTGCTGCACACTGGTCTGCTCAATAAAACTACGAAATAAGTTTCTAATTTTATGTTTCACTCGAGACTGATAGTAAGGACAAATAAGTTCAGTCATTCCAGAAATATTAACAGGTTTGTTACTCTTGCCGGGAAAGACATGTCGTTCCACAGAAACACATTAGCAAGGAAGGATATTTCGATGTTTGTCGCGGTTTTCCCGTCCGACACTCCCCCTCCAAACCGTTTGTGTCAGCCACGGCCCGTAGTGTCTATCTGTCGATAAACAATAAGGCTTCAAATGAGGAATGTTTATTTTTCTGATCTACACGTGAAGGGAATTTCACGTTTGCTAGGTACTAAAATCTACTCCACTGGACAGTAGGAAGCCAACTTGTTATTGTCTGGTCTTTCCCTTGCTGATTGCTCTCGGCATCAAAGCTCGGCAGTGTCACTTTCCATGCTAAGGCTTGGCCAAATGAATGAAGGAGCCATGTGAATGTTAATATCGCCATCCTCCCCCGCCATGGCTGCCGACGCTTTTGCCTTTCACTCAGATTAACGACCATTTCACGGCAAGAGAGACTAAATCGGGCGTCATTCAGTCTATTTCTCCTTCCGACTTAGCAGGATCATGAATATCAGACTCAAGCAGAACGAATATAGCAACGTATGGTCCACAGCGTCTCTGTATACTGAACCCAAGTTCATACTTTTTAGCAATGCTCCTTCTATCCAGCCTTCAGAACTACATAGTTACTTGATCTATTGTTTACCACTCGGGTCATCAGAGATTACTATCAATAGTTCTTTTGCAAAACATGTGTACAAATTTTTGTATTGCTTCCGTTCATTCATAAAGTGAATCTGCATAGTTTCCTTCGCCACTTTTCTACTCTATAGACTACCAGGGTGGTCCTCTGTCTACATTCAAAACTGTTAATAATTGCTTATAAGGCCATAAATAATGCAAGAAGAATTTTGCTTGATAACACTAAAGTAAGTCTGTTAAAAGTCGTAGCTCTCAGCAATGTGTGCAGTCTGGCAGGACGTGGTCCACTATCTTTATTTCCCCCTTATCCGGTAGTTCGCTGTAGCTGTAACTATTGCAGGTAAAGTAGTTAGTTTAATGTCATCTCTGGTCTACTGGCAGTTAGATAATCATTCTTTCCTTCTCCTCATCTTTTTTCTCCTTCACCAACCCTCCTGGTGACAGCAAGTAGTTTTGGTAGTGGTGGTGGTCTCGAGAGGCAGTATGAGGCACGAGACGCGAAAGGCAGCACTTGACAAGTTACGCTCACATACTTGGCTCACAAGCTGAAATTTGCATAAATGATAGTACTTCGTGAGACTTGCACTTCATCCCCTTCGAAGTCAACAAGGAGCTAAAGCGAAGTGAGAGTCAACACTGCCAGTCTAGTCAACATTTCGCCCTCAAGTTTACAAGGAAATAGTCGATGAGTGGACGAGAAAATGTTATGATTTTCCATTCCGTGTTTCGGGAAATTCCTGAAGTTTCAAACAAGAGTATTGAGCGCGTGTGCAACACACACACACACACACACAGAGAGAGAGAGAGAGAGAGAGAGAGAGAGAGAGAGAGAGAGAGAGAGAGAGAGAGAGAGAGAGAGAGAGAGAGAGAGAGAGAGAGAGAGAGAGAGAGAGAGAGAGAGAGAGAGAGAGAGAGAGAGAGAGAGAGAGAGAGAGAGAGAGAGAGAGAGAGAGAGAGAGAGAGAGAGAGAGAGAGAGAGAGAGAGAGAGAGAGAGAGAGAGAGAGAGAGAGAGAGAGAGAGAGAGAGAGAGAGAGAGAGAGAGAGAGAGAGAGAGAGAGAGGGGGGAATGCAAGAAGGGTGGACTTAACAACCAATAAGGAAGTGGATGCAGAACTGTGACATAGGTTATAGGAGCGAGAGAGAGAAAAAAAAAGCTAGATCAATGTAGCTAGAGAAGATTTGGCGCTAAATCTGTAAACCTAAATTTGCTCGCCCACTCCTCTCCCCCTAAAAAAATGCCTGAGTAATGGCAAAAGCGTCTTTAAGAACTAAAGGGAGAATGGCAATTTTCTCTCTCTCTCTCTCTCTCTCTCTCTCTCTCTCTCTCTGTCTGGTGTGTGTGTGTGTGTGTGTGTGTGTGTGTGTGTGTGTGTGTGTGTGTGTGTGTGTGTGTGTGTGTGTGTGTGTGTGTGGATAAGAGATTGGTTGGTATGAAACAAAATCAACTATATTTAAGTACAGGAAATATGCTATAGAAGCGTCAGTGGTTTGAGCGTCGGTCATTCTAACCTTTCTCTGGATGAATAGGTAAGTCCCTTATCCATCTTCCATACTCATAACTGAAATCATTATACGGATTTGCAAGTATCACAGCAGTGAGATCAATATGAGATGAAAAGCTATAAACGGCATTTTCTGTAAAGATCCAAACGGATTTCGTTATTTCTTATAAAATTAAACAACACGCAATTTCTTTGTGTGTAAATATTTCAAATTGAAATAAAAACATTTAAAATTTCATTTTATCATACAAAAAGCAATAGAAAGCACATACGAAAGTATGAACTTGTATGTTTTTTTTTGAGTATGCCGAACAAAATGCATTGCGTTATGAGAAAGAACAAAAGAAGTTAGAATCTTTCTTTTCGTTCTTGATTATCGTGTGTAAAGAAGAGTTTGTGTTGCTAGACAATAACTATTCGTGGTGTTAACAATAACAATAAGACAATGCATGCAATGATCTATAAAATCTCAAACAATTGTTTCCTTTCAATTGATCTTACTGCGTAAGGTAAGACAACTCAGTGGCCTTTTGTAACCCACCTGAATAGGTAGCAGGCTACCTCATCCCACCCTGGGTGAATGGGGCCGGCCTAGCAATCAGACCCTGTAAACCCTGTCTTATGTAGTCCATTAATCTACACGACAAGGGATTAAGGATTGGGTCTGGCCCAATTCATGCTAGGAGGATCTGAGGAACAGGTTGATGCACGCTCATCAGGAAAACACAAAGCGTACGGTAACTGGTGGGCGAATCCTTCTCAGCGTAGGTGTTTCCTAAACTGGAGAAAGTTTTAGTATCACACGAGGACAGCCTTACAAGACAAACACTTGTTTTGCTATCTCAGTGAACAGAAAAGCAATATCCATTCGCTGTATCTCTATTTTTTCTCTTTAAAACATCATGACTAGGTTCTCTTTGTCTGTCCCCGTAATGAAGGTGACTTCATTTAGTTATCATTTTTCATACGGTTCATTTCATGGAAAAATTTCATACTTGCATGTCCTTAATAAATTTTATTTATTTATTTATTTATCCTTTTCTTTTCCCCCAAAACAGCGGTAAACCAAATGAGGAGCCTCTGACGAAATCAATATCACCGTTGTCCTTCCTCTCTGCTGTGACTCACACTCAAAGGTCAGGATATATATATATATATATATATATATATATATATATATATATATATATATATATATATATATATATATATAGACACACACACACACACACACACACACACACACACACACACATACAAGCCCCCAACACACACACACATCTCTAATATCCTTATTACTAGCAATCTTTTTCTATGCTGGAAATAAGAATGCAAATATAGTTGACGCTATACAATGAAAGATAATGTAGGCACCGGCACAGTCAGCCGAAACCAAGATGAAAACCTTCTCACATCCAGACTGCACATCTCGCCGCCTCGTCTTCATCACTGCCTCTCAGTCCGGGCAAGGTTGTCTCGGCGCCCTGTACCGCCACCCACCATACCTCTTCACTTCACTCCCTTCCCCCAGTCCCTCCACCTTGGCGCCCTCGCTCGCTATCAGTTCTCGTCTCCCGCCATCGTCTGTCGCATGCTAATGAAGTCCTGCGTCGAGAACATCAAAGGGCGTCGCCACACCCCCCGCACCGCACCTCAAGCAGCCCTATTTCTCTCCTGTCGACTGATGTCCCGTCTTGTATGTCATACCGTCTCTCTCTCTCTCTCTCTCTCTCTCTCTCTCTCTCTGCTACTTTTCTCCAGTATTACTTTTATCTCTGCTAGCAAAGAACAATGTGAAATCTTACACAGGATGACAGTGATGACTCTGGAAAACGTGATGGTAATACTTATGACATGAGAGAGAGAGAGAGAGAGAGAGAGAGAGAGAGAGAGAGAGAGAGAGAGAGAGAGAGAGAGAGAGAGAGAGAGAGAGATCAAATTATGGAAACGATACTTTTAAACTTCAAAAGCACAAGGCAGTCCAGCACTCAAATAAGTTACATAATTCATGTTGTTCTATCAGCAGCTACACACAACACATAAAAGAAATATTAACAGTAGTTAACTTTTTATCTTACACAACAGGTCATATTTATTGTCAAAGGAATAATTCTAGTGTGAAATGATTTTCCAGACTGATTTTGTTCTCAGATCAGAATATTTTTCAGAGTTCAAGCAATCAATTATTCAATGTTGCTATATGTATAAGATAATTATTAGTGTAAATTCCACCAAATTATGATATGGATATTAGCACAATATCGTATAATACATGGCACAAAGGTAAGGTTGTCTTCCTGTCGTAGATCTCCTGGCTGAGCAAAATGATATATAACAACAAAACCAGCGATTTAGTTAAGTTACAACAAGTAGTATACTAAATGGCTGGCTGGCGCGGGAGCCGACCGAGCTGCCAGGGACACACACAACTCACTCTTTCTGTAGTGGAGAGGGGTGACTTATAACTCTGCTTGTCTCCTAATAGGATTTCTTTGCCTGACTGGATAAATGACTATAAATGTTTCTCACGCGAACTATTGCTGTTGTTTTCCATTTTCTGTTTTTCTTGAATGAATTTTTCTTATCAAATTATATGCACTTCTCTTTCAAGCTATGAGTTTTTCTTATATACTTGTAGTTTTCCATTACACGAATTCTTTTTGTATTCTTTTTACTTTGCGACACAAAATAAATAGTTTCCCTCCGAGGTCCCTCTACTGGTCCCTCTCCCCTTTTATAGTAAAAACTTTTCTTCTCTTTACCGAGCCTTCCTTCCTATAAAATTTCCACGTGTACGTACTCCCTCCCAGCAGTTTCTTGCGTAAGCCTTTCTCATATTACTCTCCCTTGGCTTCAGTCTTTTCTTCCTGTAACCCTCTTTTCCTTTATTTCCTTCCACCCCTCTTATCCTACTTCTCCCATTCCATTCTCCATCATACCAGGTCTGCCTCTTCTTCTCTCCTCATCCTTCACTTCAACCCTGTGACTTTCTCACAAATAATACAAGGCTCATTAGGAGTCGTGGTGTGGAGACGCACCTTGCTACCTTTGCCTGTCCGCCACAAAGCCACCCACTCGGCTCGTCACCAAACACCTGCTCATTACTCAGATCCTAATTAGACAGAAGACTTACCCAGGCAAGAAACGTCGCCAGCTCTTTTGGTAGCAGTTTCGACACGCGCGGTGATATGAGACACTCATTGCTAAGAAAACTGTTACACTATTTAATGTATTAGTACAACTTGGCTATTGAAAAATACGTTTCAAAACACAAATAACATTTTTTTCCTATCAAGAAAACTGGGCAATATGCATGCCTATCGTTCAGCAATGAGAGTTTAATTTGCTTGACTAAAACGACTATTCATGTCTAAGAAGTTGGTTTGTTAGTACTCTGTATGGAACAACAAGAAACACAAATATTGTAACATCAATCAATTCCCATTTCTTACGTCTTACGTCTCTACATAAAAAAGCACCATCAATCACACATAATATGGCGTATTGTTTACTAAATATCTAAAAACGGAAAAATCGTAGCATCAATCAAGTGCTACACTCATTCCTCTCTGCTGACATCTTGAAGAATAATCCTATGCGATGCGGATCTGCAATTCTGCTTTCGTAGCTTCCGGCCATTAATTACCTTCGTGTGACAGGCAGAAGGTGTGCATACCATTCCAAGAGAGACAGGGTGGTAAATGAACCAATACGTCCTGAGAGTGACAGAGGTGTTTCCACCACACTCAGGAGACACACTTTACCGTGATGCACTCTCGTGGTTTTATTTATATATATATATATATATATATATATATATATATATATATATATATATATATATATATATATATATATATATATATATATATATATATAAGTTTGATGAAAAATACAGAATACAACCCAAACCAGAAACACGTACTTACTTATTCAAACAATATAAGAAAAGCAAGAGAGAGAGAGAGAGAGAGAGAGAGAGAGAGAGAGAGAGAGAGAGAGAGAGAGAGAGAGAGAGAGAGAGAGAGAGAGAGAGAGAGAGAGAGAGAGAGAGAGAGAGAGAGAGAGAGAGAGCAATCAAGATTTGGATAAAAAACACACACACACACACACACACACACACACACACACACACACACACAAGACGTACGACACCTCTGGGATTTGTATTGTCTGTGCCTCTTATATTCACCAGATAAATACCTGCCGTGAAAGTTTTGGTGGTGAATTTATGATATGCTACTTTTGGATATTTATCAGTTACGTGTGTGTGTGTGTGTGTGTGTGTGTGTGTGTGTGTGTGTGTGTGTGTGTGTGTGTGTGTAATTCACTGTTTGATCTGCTGCAGTCTCTGACGAGACAGCCAGACGTTACCCTACGGAACGAGCTCAGAGCTCATTGTTTCCGATCTTCGGATAGGCCTGAGATCAGGCACACACCACACACCGGGACAACAAGGTCACAACTCCTCGATTTACATCCCGTACCTACTCACTGCTAGGTGAACAGGGGCTACACGTGAAAGGAGACACACCCACATATTTCCACCCGGCCGGGAAATCGAACCCCGGTCATCTGGCTTGTGAAGCCAGCGCTCTAACCACTGAGCTACCGGGCTGTGTGTGTGTGTGTGTGTGTGTGTGTGTGTGTGTGTGTGTGTGTGTGTGTGTGTGTGTGTGTGTGTGTGTGTGTGTGTGTGTGTTTCACTGATCTGCTGCAGTCTCTGACGAGACAGCCAGACGTTACCCTACGGAACGAGCTCAGAGCTTATTATTTCCGATCTTCGGATAGGCCTGAGACCAGGCACACACCACACACCGGGACAACAAGACTTCGATTTACAGTGTGTGTGTGTGTGTGTGTGTGTGTGTGTGTGTGTGTGTGTGTGTGTGTGTGTGTGTGTGTGTGTGTGTGTGTGTGTGTGTGTGTGTGTGTGTGTGTGTGTGTGTGTGTGTGTGTGTGTACGAGTATGTGTGAGTGTCATTTGATAGTCCATATAAACATAGAAAAGAAAGAAAGAAAAAAAATCATGCAATCCTAGCATGATCCCAATTTTTTTTGCATAAGGACACTGGCCAAAGGAAGTCATAGGAACGAACAAAACACAGAAGCAGCCAAGAAGTTTCCGAGTTTATCAGAAAAATAAGAAATAAATGATTGCGAATACTGTGCGAGTATTAGGTGTACATAAAGTTTGTGAAGGAAGCGAGTTGTTTTATGTGACTGTGACTGTGACTGCCCCTTTGTGTTCTGAGACAAGAAGGAAAACAATCAGTATAATTACAGCTCGGTCAGTGGAAAGTTCACAGAACCCACTGCTTCAATAAAGGATCAGTCCAATGCTTAGAATCTCAATGAAAGTAATTATCGCTTCGGGAGGTGTCTACTGTCTCCTCATTAAGGAAGACAACACGTGGAATAAATGAACAATATGTTTATTTTTCTTTTCATTTTATGATTAGCAATGAATCAGTCTCCCTCAGACCATTATATTACAAGCAGCACTGCAACTCATACCTTTATTGATCTAATCTACGATACAAAGCAACGAAACAACAAAAAACAACAGAAATACTTCCGTCCCGCGTGGAGACGACAACCGAGTACCTGACGCTGGGCCTACTTTTATCCCCGCTAACTTTGATTACGAGAGAGAGAGAGAGAGAGAGAGAGAGAGAGAGAGAGAGAGAGAGAGAAATATTTTTGGCTCAATAATCAGCAGCGCAAGTAGAACATTTCGTAATCTTCAAGAATCCAGAACATACGAGCACATCTCCAGCAGGGAGCTTCGCGCCCCGCTGGTTTGTGGGTCTGGTCTGAGGGATCCTGAAAAAAAAAGTGTAATCTAGTTGTAAAGCCAGGCAGACTGTGTTGCAGACCATGTGTTGGCCAGAGTTGTTATCCAGGGATATTATCTTATAAAAACAAGTCATATATAACAATTTACTCGATTACATATAATTCCAACGCCAACGCACGCACACACACACACACGCACACACACACACACACACACACACACACACACACACACACACACACACACACACACACACACACACACACACACACACACACACACACACACACACACACACACACACACACACACACACACACACACACACACACACACACGTATGGAAGAGGTGCGTGACAGTGATATGAGGTGTAATTTGGATTTTATAGCCCGATTATTTTCCCGCTGTGGCTTCTTCAGAGAGAATTTCGTCTAAAAACTTCACAGTAGGATTCAAGAAAATAAACTTTAGACTCTAGTTCGTATCTTCTCCTCACATTCCTTCCCTATCTATAAAAGAAAAAATCTGTGTGTGTGTAATTCACCTCGGTCGTCTGCTGGTCACCCAGCCAGTCTTTCCCATTACGGAGCGAGCTCAGAGCTCATAGACCGATCTTCGGGTAGGACTGAGACCACATCAACACACAACACACACCGGGAAAGCGAGGCCACAACCCCTCGAGTTACAACCCATACCTATTTACTGCTAGGTGAACAGGGGCCACACATTAAGAGGCTTGCCCATTTGCCTCGCCGCTTACCGGGACTCGAACCCGGGCCTCTCGAATGTGAGTCGAGCGTGCTAACCACTACACTACACTGTGTGTGTGTGTGTGTGTGTGTGTGTGTGTGTGTGTGTGTGTGTGTGTGCGTGCATGAGTGTCTGTGCGTGTGTGTTTGTGTGTGAGTTTGTGCACACGCGTGAGCGTTACAATAAAAAAAAATCTTACTAAAACAATAGCCTTAGCAGACGCATAATTGTCTAGCCATTTTATGTGGACTGAATAATGCAAGACTTTCATTTTCTTCCCCAGGTACTGTGGTCGAGGACCTTCTCTGGGCCAGGGGCGTGTTGCGCCTCCTGATGAGGTGCTGCAGAGACCGCGGTGCTGCAGACCGGGTGGGGACAAGTACGAGTAAGCCACTGGGAACTAGGTAACAAAAAACAGATTAAACTAAGTAATGAATAGACGCCACATAAAGACGTGTGAACTCTCTCTCTCTCTCTCTCTCTCTCTCTCTCATGAGAAAAAGAATGAGGTCGTTCCTAGACAAATTGGTTAAAGAACGTCAAGTGGCCAAGGAAGAAAATTAACAGCTGAGACAAAATGATAATGTGAGGATAAAGTTGAAAGACAGGAAAAGCGTGACTAAGAAAGTGAATGAGCCTTTAACTGATGCTCTACTTTAATGTTTATAAGTAAAATGCACAAAGAAAGACGGATTATTCAAAAACGCGAGAGAAGGAGAGGTAATTTAGAACATAATGTGACAAACTTCTCCAAAAGAAAAGTTATAAGGAGCGGGACTGAAAGCGATGAACATGGCATTGTCTTTAGAAGTGTAACAATGGACGAACAGTGGAGACATGTCACGGAGGGCATGAAACTGACGAGAGAGAGAGAGAGAGAGAGAGAGAGAGAGAGAGAGAGAGAGAGAGAGAGAGAGAGAGAGAGAGAGAGAGAGAGAGAGAGAGAGAGAGAGAGAGAGAGAGAGAGAGAGAGAGAGAGAGAGAGAGAGAGAGAGAGAGAGAGAGAGAGAGAGAGAGAGAGAGAGAGAGAGAGAGAGAGAGAGAGAGAGAGAGAGAGAGAGAGAGAGAGAGAGAGAGAGAGAGAGAGAGAGAGAGAGAGAGAGAGAGAGAGAGAGAGAGAGAGAGAGAGAGAGAGAGAGAGAGAGAGAGAGAGAGAGAGAGAAAACGCTTACGACTAATGAAGAGGCATAGTATGCAAACCTGAGATCAACCTGTAATAAACACAGAACAGTAAATATATTTGATACAAGATATGAACAAATTTTAATGGAAGACATGCAACTTGAACTTTACAAATTTTCTTCCACTTGGCAGACTTTATTCCCTCTCACTAAATGTTTTCAAGCCATGTATCTCTCAGCTATTTTTCTGACTATATAGCGTTCTTCAACTATCTGAAATGTAATATGAAGTACACTTTCACTTATTTCGTCTTGTTGAAATCTCTATATTTAAAGATTCCAATAGTCACTATCAGCTGTAGTTAAGATGTAGAATTACCCTTCTTGGTGACTAAACTTTAAATTGTCTTACTAGACGTGACGTAGAACAATTAATGCAAAACCCTGTTAATATTCTTGATTGTTCAACATTCTCGATCTTTTCTTAACATTTAGCATTTCAGCACATTCTGTCAAACTGATGATTCTGTTACCTTCCTTCACTTTAGTTTCCGTGCTATCGCTCCAATCCTGGCTTTTGACCTATTCGGTACTCAGATTAAACCCCTGATTTTGTGTTATTCCTGTAATTGATTATTTTATTTTCAGTTAGACCCTCTGTCCTACCTACTGTTCTGCTGATGATTATACTCTGCAGTTGTCTAACGCCCAGTCCAACAATTATTAAACAGTTTCAACAGAAAAGCGATAGAACGCCTACAACTTTCTATTAGCGTTACTTCACACTGAATATTGAACACAACCTTTTATACTCACTCTTCTCTATTGGCACTCAGCTTTTCCTCTGGTACATACTAAAACTATTTGAGTTGCCCTTCATAAAAAAAAAATCAACTGTGTATTTAATTTCTTCTGCTAAAACAACTTTCATGGAATTGTGTGTTTTCTGTCGCGTTGACCAATTATTAAATATATATAAAGACCTTATTCACCCGCGCTCTTGATATATACTCAATTTGCATAAACATTCTACGTGTAAACAGGATGGAGTGGAAAGGTTTCTGTCTCATGCGTTCTTCGTTACGATGTATTTCATATCAACTTCTACCATTTATTACACTGCTACTGCCCTTTTCTTTTCTAACTCGATAATTACTGTAAATGTCTCCTCGCCTATTTTTGTCGCCACTAAGCACAAATTTTTTTTATTTCTGATCCCTATTCTATTTTACTAATGCCAGAATTAACTAACATATTCGTTTACTCTTTCATCCATTTCACTGGTAAATATTTTTCTAGGGCAGAATCTCTGTTTCTGTGGTTTTCCTTGCCTACAACTTGAACTGTTTCAAAAGTGTCAGAGCACTTCAAGAATATAAGTTGAATTTTCTCGTAGTTCTTTTATCCATGGTTCTTTTGAGTTAGCTGGCTCTCTCTCTCTCTCTCTCTCTCTCTCTCTCTCTCTCTCTCTCTCTCTCTCTCTCTTATGTACATATAAAATATAGAAGAAGAGATGACATGGGAAATTTTGCTAATGTGGTTTGGCTTAGACAAGTAAGTGGCACAGAAGGGTTGAAATGCTTGGGGAGAGGCCTTCCTTCAACAGAGTCATAAAGGATGATGAAAATGATGACAGAGGAAGGAAAGAAGAAGAAAAGGAGGAGGAGGAGGAGGAGGAGGAGGAGGAGGAGGAGGAGGAGGAGGAGGAGGAGGAGGAGGAGGAGGAGGAGGAGGAGGAGGAGGAAGAAGAGGAGGACTAATGAGGGAAACGTGAACAGAGAAAGTAATCTAGAACATTGTAAGAGAAAATTAAGACAAGGGATGTGAAACGAGACAAAGAAACATGAGATGGAAAAAAAACCCTACATGGAGAAAATTCCCAACATGAGTTAAAGTTGTGCAAATGGATGCATCATCAGGCTATAAAAAAGACGTGAATTAGAGAAAAATAGGTCATAAAAGACGGAAAAAAAATACAAATTGATATGCATATAAATAAATAGGTGAACAGATATATAAGGTCAAATGGTCAAAATAGATGAAGTAATAAAGAAAAACAAAATAAGGGGTCCGTTTACTTCACCCGTAGAAAAATACTCAAAAGTTAATGTCTGAATGAATTAGTGACACGGAAGCGAGAGAAGAGTGAAGAGGCAGATGAAGTAATTTACTTGAACAAAATAAAAAAAAAAAATTGATGGAAGTAGAATGATGATGAGCGAAGGAAAACTGAAGCAAAAAGACCAATGAATTTTATTTAGTAACACTGACTGAAACACTGACTTCAAGAAAAAGTATCAGGTAATGATATGAAAAGAATAATTTAAAAATATAATACATACATGAATAATGGTAAATATACAAAATCAACCAAAATAGAGAGAACCGACAGGAATGTAAAAGAGGAAGCAAGTTTTTACATAATTTCATCGTGTGGAGTTGACTAGTCGATTAAAGGTTTTGCAAACGCCACAAAAAAAAAAAAAAAGGAAAAAAAATATTCAAAGCTGATGTCAATACCGCTTGAAAACCTGTAAAGCTACACAAGAATAACTACAGGAAGACCCAAATATTAAAGAAAGGGAAAAATAATGACAACGAAAATAATACGAAAATAAAACAATCCTACAGTTTAAGGAAGAACCAGTTTTCCCATAAACAAAATGATAAGAACCTCTCTCAGGATCAGCAACAGACAAAACAAAATGCGCTGACAAACACCACTCATATTAAGTTGGTGAGAAGAAAAAAAGTCTGTCACCTATCTATTTTTGAATCTCTCACTCTCTCTCTCTCTCTCTCTCTCTCTCTCTCTCTCTCTCTCTCTCTCTCGGTCTCTCTCTCACTGTCTATCTATCTATCACTCTCTATCTATTTATCTACTTATCTATCTCTATTGTGGAGTCAGGGATCGTCCTCAGTTTGTGTCCTTCCTGCCTTGCCCCTTCCAATGTTCCTCGATCAGTGACAGGGTACACAGGTAACGCAATTTACCTTGGGAAGAGTGTAGGAAGATATGGAGTGAAGTAGGAACAAAACCACCACGACTAAACAAAGAAAACTGGTTCTTTTTCTCAATGTTGAAAAGATACACCATAAGCGGGCCAATAATTGTTTTGATCATCAGTTCTCTTGTATCTGGTGAGCAAAGATAAATATAATGTTCGTGCATACCAAACTTTCTACACCGTAAGAAAAATGCATATATGATATTAGATGTGCGGCTCTCTCTCTCTCTCTCTCTCTCTCTCTCTCTCTCTCTCTCTCTCTCTCTCTCTCTCTCTCTCTCTCTCTCTCTCTCTCTCTCTCTCTCTCTCTCTCTCTCTCTCTCTCTCTCTACCATTGTTTTAGTTAGTTCCATGACAAAAAGGCAATATCAGAGCATTACAGAATACATTACGAACGAAAACAATGTATTGGTCAAAAATACTAAAAAAAATTTATTTGTAAAGGGCAATGTACGTACGTACATAATCGAAGTTTATGTGTGTGTGTGTGTGTGTGTGTGTGTGTGTGTGTGTGTGTGTGTGTGTGTGTGTGTGTGTGTGTGTGTGTGTGTGTGTGTGTGTGTGTGTGTGATTTTCTATGCGTCCCTAAAGCCGAAATTCACGCTGAACAATACAACTTTGCGTAAGAAAGCTAAGCAAGAAAATCAATGAGCTATCTTATTATTGGGTATTGAGAACTGAAGGACGAGCGTTTCTGTGCAGAAACACAGAGTAGAAAAGAAAAGGAAATGTTAATGTCTCCCATTTTTGTTACAAGAAGTTTTGGAAAAGTACTCTCTCAAATATTCTAGTGACATGTTTCATTATCTTTTGCATGAAGTTCACATTTTTTGTAATATTCCCGCCTAAAAATACAGATGGGTCAGGTAAAAGCACGAGAATATAATATAGGTGATGCAAGGAACAAATGTGAAAGCCATAAAGTACGATTTACCTCCTCCCTCACGGGTCAACACTGCACACGATTTGCATAAACCTCTAAGATGCTTCCATATGCAAGAGCAGGACACCGCGGCGCTCCACGCAAGGCACCAAGCACGGCCACTGCCACCTCAGAAAACAACCCAGGCCAGAGAAAAGGGGAAAAAAATTAGGTTCACTATATGCAAAGCATGGCACTGATGCAAATAACACAAACATGAAGGCGCACGTCAAGGATTTTTTGTTGATGTAGAGAAAACAATTGCTCAGATGTCGACTCCCTTCCCAGAGGTATAATAAGAATTTCCACAGGTGCATCAGTGAACGCAGCGCCTGTCGGGGATGGAGAGGAGCAAGAGATCTTGAGGGAGACGAATTGTGGTTCCTTGCCAGTTTGTCTGGGACTCACAAACGGGACCGAAGGCAGTTCACAACACTAAATTTATACGTCGAGGCAACTCAAGAGATGTGCTTAGAATACAAAAACACGGAGCTCGAAACAAACTTATTTCCTGACAAGGAACCACCTCAAAGTAAAAAAACGGAAAAACAGCGTGCAGTAATGTTATATAATCTCTTTAGATAAAAAAAATGAACATCTGAGGATACTGAAGAAGCTACATCTTCTAATTCCTATTTTCCTTCGTAGTATTTCCTCCTCATCTTCTTTTCTCTCTTATTTATCCTGCTTCTGTTACTCGTTTTCCTCCGTGTCTTATCCATCCTACTACTACTACTACTATTTCCTACCTGCTGCTCTGTACTTCTATCTCTGATCCTCCTTCCTTCCTCTTCCTCTATCTCTTCCTCGTCCTCCTCCACCTCCTCCATCTGCTTATCCTCTACACTTTTCCTTCTCTTCCTCCTGCTTATCCTCTACACTTTTCCTCCTCCTCCTCCTCTTTCTCCTCCTGAAAGTCGTCCCTCACCTTCCTTCCCTTCCTTTCTTTGGGTTTAGCGAATATTTCTGAACGGATTTGTGTCTTTCCAGAAGAAAAGACTTTGAGACGTCCTTCCTTTTCGGTGAAGAAAGGGAAGAAACTTTCTCTTCGGTGAGTCGCAGTGCTTGCCTCCCACATAGCGCTGTGGTCGATCATGGAGAGAAACACGTTACCGAGGAAACAAATAAAGACACACACACACACACACACACACACACACACACACACACACACACACACACACACACACACACACAGGAGAGAGAGAGAGAGAGAGAGAGAGAGAGAGAGAGAGAGAGAGAGAGAGAGAGAGAGAGAGAGAGAGAGAGAGAGAGAGAGAGAGAGAGAGAGAGAGAGAGAGAGAGAGAGAGAGTATAATCTCTTTTTATAGACAAGATTCTTTTTTTAACGGAAAATTACTTCATAGATTCCAACAAGTATTGCTCAGATGAGGACAGATGAAACTATTAGTCATTCCCATCATCTGTTAGGCTGATCCACTGGTGCATGTGCTGCGAAACTCAGGATCACCACATGGGAAAAAAAAAGACAACTGCATCATGCAATGTTTATACTGTGTTCGAAAAATATCACCTTATAGTAATTAGAATTACATGGCTTAAACTTAAACTAATACTCACATATACTCACACACACACACACACACACACACACACACACACACACACACGAAAGGAGACACACCCAAATATCTCACTGGCCGGGAATGAACCCCGGTCCTCTGGTTTCACAAGCCAGAGGACCGGGGTTCCATTTCCCGGCCGGGTGGAGATATTTGGGTTTGTCTCCTTTCAAGTGTAGCCCCTGTTCACCTAGCAGTGAGTAGGTACGGGATGTAAATCGAGGAGTTGTGACCTTGTTGTCCCGGTGTATGGTGTGTGCCTGGTCTCAGGCCTATCCGAAGATCGGAAATAATGAGCTCTGAGCTCGTTCCGTAGGGTAACGTCTGGCTGTCTCGTCAGAGACTGCAGCAGATCAAACAGTGAAACACACACACACACACACACACACACACACACACACACACACACACACACACACACACGCAGACGCACACAACCACTCACACACACACACACACACACACACACACACACACACACACACACACACACACACACACACACAGATAGATAGAATTATTGACCACAAAATAATTACAAATATACAAAAGCATAAATTCACATCACATAATATCCACAGCAAGCAAGTATTGTAGTCCACAATTTTGTTAATCATTAGATCACTATACTGAAAATTCAGCACAAGAGCTCCAAAAAACAAAAACAAACATTTGACTTAAATTTTGGTAACACATTTCTCCTTTCTTCAACTAGAATAACATAACCATTTGAAACACTGATACAAACCAAGAATTAATCACACCCATACACTTCATCTGTACACCTTAAGCACATCATAAATCACATTACAGATCACATTGTTTGAACATTTTGTAAAAATATCCTCCATAGTTCGGTAGGAATAACGGTCTCTCAAATGTTGGGTGAGAGCAGAGCACACTGCTCCACCACGTGCCTCTCCGTCTGCACCTCACCACACGGAACCACCACCACACACACACACACACACACACACACACACACACACTATCACCAGGAAGGTTCCTGCTCACGGTCGTACTTTTATCCAGATTCAAAAACGTTACTTTACGGATGCAATTTTCCCGATAGGAGTTGTGTGTTCCATGCGGGCTCCCACACATTACGATGTGCTGCCGAGGTAGGCGAGGGTACTGAATGCACAACAGTGTGTGTGTGTGTGTGTGTGTGTGTGTGTGTGTGTGTGTGTGTGTGTGTGTGTGTGTTATTTATAGTCTGTTCCCAACTAGCCAAAACTCCTTCATTAATAGTAAGGGTCAAAATTTTTCGAGATAGAACTCCCCTCGAGACTTTCGATAGCTAGCCAAAAACACAACCTAGTAGACATCTATATAGACTTTTTGAGTGTATCAGTGGGAGAGTCTGCCGAGATCATTTATGAATGACGGAGAGTAGATAACGTGACAACTCCAAGAAATATAACTGTTAACAGGTTTAGAAAAAAACAATGGAAGTCTTCTATTGCAGCAACAGAAAGGACTGAAAAGAAATTAATCATAGATATGAATCATAAAAATAAACACAAATATAACTAAATTAATGAAAAAAATATAAATCCAGAGCTAGTAGAAATGTATTGGTGAATCTGTTGACTAAGATTTAGTAAGGAAACCTAGATCACAGTAGATCGCTCGTCACGGAGCCCACACTGATGATCAAAACGATAAGGAGGAAATAAATGGTTAGGAATGTTGCTCTTGAATATGTACACAAACGTTCCTGGAAAAAAAGGAAATCAAATTAAACCAAGCGTAGCTGTGGAAAGGTTTTCCTAACTAGGTTTTTTCCTTCATTGCTATTGTATCTATTTTTTTTGGTAGACTTTGTAATAATTCAAAGTCCACTAATTCCAGGCTTTCGTGACCTTTTTCATATTCCAGCATTATGATATACAACAAGGTCCCCTTCCCCTCCCTGAAACAATCTTTCCACTGTCCTCATAATATACGTGCACGGTAAGAGAAAATCGTAATAAATAAGCATAATTAGAAATTAATTATCATAAAAATATTTTGCCTACAGCTACCCGCCAGTGCTCGGCAGACTACGTTTTATGTCGCTACATCAAAGAGTTGAGGCCCAAATATATTCCCAGACCTACAAACAAATATATTTGCATACATACAACTCTATGCAAATACCCACATGCCCAAGAGCAACATGTCAGTCGAACTTCATGTTGGGGTGATGAAACATTTTGTAAAAGGTCATGCTGATGTATATGGATTTGGCTAGCTATCCTTCATCGTCCCCCACCATTCGGTCCCGTCTTCAGGTGTTTTCTCTTCGCTAGTTAATTACCTTCACTTTTTATCTTTTCTTGTCGATAATCTGAGATGATTTTTGAATTTTATCATTCAGTTTAGATTTCTCTACTATTAATGATATGAAAGTATATCTCAACGGGCAGTGTTGTTCATGATCAAACCTCCAAAATATATTTTCATCTCTCTTCCCTGACATCACAGCAAGATGTGGACTCCTGATAACACATTTTTAACTTACTTTGAAGTTGATTGCCATGCCACACTAACATGAATCTGCAAAAAACATTGTTATACTATTGATATAATTATTCCTACATTATTGGCACAAAAAAATATGCATAGTTGGATAGTCATTGCTCATTAAATGAATGTTGAGTAATATATCCTTCCTGTTCGTCGATGTGATTAATATATAAACAAAAATAATATGAACAACTAACTTCACTAATCAATAAAAAAAAAATACTGCTTTATATAATCAATCAAAGGGTTATTATTTACTGTGCTAAAAACGGCTTAAGAGTTGGCGTAGGACCATACTTACAAAAATAATGTTAAAAAGTATATTTACAAATTTTATTGTTCTGATAAAACCGGCAAACATGAGCACTTAGAACAAGTTCCTAAGCTCATGGTAATATTCGTGCACACTTAACAATGGTACTAAACACTGGCATGAAAAAAAGAAAAATCAATGATAGATCTGTTTCATAGGATTTCAACACTCTCACTTCCCCTTAAAATTCATCAGTGAGTTTCCGTGTAAGTCAATCCCGTGTGTCCCAGTCAGTAGCTCCACAGAGGAAGAGGTGCAATATTGCTTTTAAAAACAAGAGCACAGACACTCGCATTCCATTATAGCATAAAAGGATCTGCACTTCAAGGCGACAGATTACCATCCACCCAATGTGACTTTTGGTGTCACCGTCATTATTGTTGTTGTTGTTGTTGTTGTTGCTGTTGTTGTTGTTGTTGCTGGTGTTGTTGCTGTTATTGTTGTTGTGTGTATGTTTTGTTGCTGTTGTTGTGGTTGTTATTATTGTTGTTGCTGTTGTTGCTGCTGTTGTCTTTGTTGTTGTTGATGTTATTGTTGTCGTTGTTGCTGTTATTGTTGTCGTTATTGCTGTTATTGTTGTCGTTATTGTTGTTATTGTTGTTGTTATTGTTGTTGTTGCTGATGTTGCTGATGTTGCTGTTGTTGCTGTTGTTGCTGCTGCTGCTGTTGTTGTTAGTTCCATTATTGTTATTGTTGCTGCCACTGCTACTGTTGTTGTTGTTAATGCTAATGTTGTTGTTGCTGTTCTTATTGACGTTGCTATTGTTGTTGTTGTTATTTGTATTACTGTTGTTGCTATCACTATTATTGTTTTGTTGTTGTTGTTGTTGTTGTCGTTGTTTTGTTGTTGTTGTTGTCGTCGTTGTTCTTGTTGTTACCGTCGTTGTTGCATTTGTTGCTGCTGTTGTAGTGTTTCTTGTTATTATTGTTGTCGCTGTTATTGTTGTCACTGCTGTTCCAGTTCCCGTTCTTGTTGTCGTCGTAGTCGTAGTCGTCGTCGTTGTTGTTGTTGTTGTTATTGGTCTTTTTGTTGCTGTTGTTACATTACTGGTGATGTTGTTACTGTTGTTGCCCTTTTTGTTAATCATTGCTATTGCGGTTAGTGCTTCTGGTGGTGGTGGTGTTCTTGCTGCTGCTGATGATGTTGACGATGATGATGATGTTGCTTCTACTACTTTTGTTGTTGATGTTTCTCCTTAATGCTGTTATTCTTACTTTTGCTGCTACTGTCGTTGTTGCTGGTACTTTTGTTCCAATTTATGTAATTTCTTATTGTTATTGTTCTTGTGTTTTGTTGTGCTGATGCTACTGGTATTTGTTATATACAGTACTAATAGTAAAAGTAGTAGTAATAATAATAATAATATAATAATAATAATAATAATAATAAGTTATAATAATAATAATTGTAATAACAATAACAATAATATTAATATTATTATCATTATCATTATTATTATCAGTTATTATTATTACTATTATTATTATTATCACTATTATTATTATTACTATTATTATTATCATTATCACTATTATTATTATTATTATTATTATTATTATTAATAATATTATTATCACTATTATTATTATTATCATTATTATTATTATCATTATTATTACTATTATTAGTATCATTATTATTACTATTATTGTTACTATTATCATTCTTACTATTACTACTACAAGAACTACTACTACTTCTATTATTACTACTAGTAGTAGCTACTACTACTACTACTACTACTACTACTACTACTACTACTACTAGTGGCTGAGCCAGGCAAGGCGTCTCGCTACTTGTGAAGGGTGTTACGAGTTAGAATCTCGGCTTGAAGTCAGGATTTTTCTCAGGTACCTGTCCGCTCCCAATTCCCCAGCCACTGAGGGCACAGGCCATGGCAACTTAGTTCCGTTCCCAAGCCTGGATAAATGGGGAGGTTTGCGCCAGGAAAGACATCAGGTGTAAAATCCTTCCAGAATCTTTTAGTGGATGAAATCCACTGTGGCAACTCCTGATACGGGCAAACCCAAAGAAAAGGAGTAGTTTACTTGTTATTATTAATATGATTGTGTTATTATTATTATTATTATTATTATTATTATTATTATAATTATTATTATTACTACTATTATTATTATTATTACTATTATTATTATTAAAAGTAGTAGTAGTAGTAGTAGCAGTAGCAGTAGCAGTAGCAGTAGTAGTAGTAGTAGTAGTAGTCGCAGAATTAGTAGTAGTAATAGTAGGGGTGGTGGTAGCAGTAGCAGTGTTATTCTAATTCCTTTATTAATCTATTTTTCTACTACTCTATTCTTCTACTGGAGGTCGTCGAATATATATGGAGTTCCTTTTATTCTGCACCACAACCGTACTTTTCTGCTGAAGTCTTTCTGTCATTCAACACTCAGCTCTTTTCTTCCTTTGAACTTGCTTTTTCATCCACATATGGATTCCATGAACGTTTCCTTTTGTGTATCATAAGATTAGAGGTCAGTCACAGATTGTTCTTTAAAGACAACTCCCTTCCTTTATACAACAATATATGCATCTATATCATGTACACCATTCATTCAAACCGTATAATCATAACGAGCAATACACCACAAGCTTCCGAGTCTCCGGAGAAGAGACCAGAAATGTTCTTTTGTTGGTTGCTTTTCTGTTATCGACGAGAAGTGTTTTTCATTCAATTCTCATTTTTCCTTTATTAACTTTACAACAATCACCGGTTTGGATCTATCTTTAATCAGTGGAACATCAACATTCCTCAGCTAAACCTAACAATTTTCTCACCGAAATATAAATATTTGAGGCAACTCTTGGTAATGCCATTACTGTTCCATCCTACTTTTTCTATCTTCACTTTCAATACAAAGCTGGATGATTTCAGTCATTATTCTCATTGAATACTGAATTGGCCGTTATATTACTCTATCCGAATTTTTCGAACTGAAAAAATGTACTATTTTACTACAAAAGTGGCTTACATCCTGACTCTTCACTTTCTTGTAACCTCCATTCTTGCAGTCTTCACTGTTCACCAGTAGCTTTGGCTCTTCTCTCGCTTCACTGACGAATTTGGTGAACTAACCTTTAACTTAAGTATACGACTTGGACAAGGATGATTTTGTGCAGCACCTGTCACCCGTACTGTCATGGAGATAACCCCAATAATCTTGACTTTTCTCAGCCTTTAACCTTTCTGATTATCCTGTCACTCTTTCTCTGTTGAGTTTCGATTACATACCCATATCCGTATCATGTACTCTCACTTCAATTTCATCTCTGAATTTCCAAATAGTGAAGGTTTCTCTTTTGTGTGTGTGTGTGTGTGTGTGTGTGTGTGTGTGTGTGTGTGTGTGTGTGTGTGTGTGTGTGTGTGTGTGTGTGTGCACGCGCGCGTGCGTGATTAACTTGTGTCTTTATGACATCATCAGCACATTATTCAAAAGCTAACAATAGCAGTGTTCATAACATGGGTTACTATTATTTTGTCAATTACTAAGTAAAGCTCTATAGCTCTATTTCACTGCTAGCAAAAAGTTGACCGATATGTATCGCCATTCATATAGCATACGGGATTTACTGGTCGTGTTAATTCTGTATTAAAGGTATTATCTATATATGTGCTGCGTATTTATTGTCAATGTATTCATTCAATATATAGTGTATATGTACAGTACATTCATTCAAATTTCTGTCATTTCATATCCAGTGTAGAGGTGTGTGTGTGTGTGTGTGTGTGTGTGTGTGTGTGTGTGTGTGTTTTTTTGTATCCATTATGTACATTTATGGTCATTAAATATCTATCTCTGTGTGTGTGTGTGTGTGTGTGTGTGTGTGTGTGTGTGTGTGTGTGTGTGTGTGTGTGTGTGTGTGTGTGTGTGTGTGTGTGTGTGTGTGTGTGTGTGTTTGCCCGTTGCACATGCTCACTGCCTGCACGGTGCTGCTGCGCTCTCGCCAGCTACTTTGGTCTTCATCTATTGCTTTGGGCTTCTGGCTAACTGCTACCTGCAACGCTACCTCCTGTGCTGTGTCCTGCTCGAGGTTTCCTTTCTTTCTAATGCGAAAATATTAGCGTTGGCATTGACACACACACACACACACACACACACACACACACACACGTGAGGATGCATCCTGGTTCGTTACTCGAAAGTATCGTCACTTCAAATAATTATCACCAAACACTTCAATTGATTTGTTTGTATATCCTTGTTTTGAAAGCTACCCAGTGTGTGCGTGTGTGTGTGTGTGTGTGTGTGTGTGTGTGTGTGTGTGTGTGTGTGTGTGTGTGTGTGTGTGTGTGTGTGTGTGTGTGCGTGCGTGCGTGCGCGCGTGTACAAACAGCATTCGCAACAAATAAGTAACACACTATTATATAATGATATGACAAAAGATACATTAAAATATATGAGAATATAATAAATGATAAAAAAATACAACCGAAGACGACGCCAATGAAAGAATTTCTCATCCATGTTTTTTTGCTCACCGCGATCATGTTTCATTGTAAGGAAATTCACAATGATCAGTATTACACAACAGTCTAGAAATAAGAGCTGCTAAAAGAAACGTGAAAAAAAATAATAAAACAATACGTGACGTTCTCGTAGAAAAGTAAAAACTTGTGGTATGTCAACGAAAATCTTTGAGCCAAGGTGGCAAACATGGTGAGAAATGAAACATGCAGGGCACAGTACGTTGATGAACCTTTATATCAAAGCTTTAAAACGTTGTATCAATAATCTGACCAATAAATCATGCTGCTTTATATTTAGTTCCAATATGCATGATGGCATAATTGAACCATAAAATGCATGTTCTTACACTTTGAGCTTTTGGGAGCCGTACCATAACTTAAATATTTAGATAATAGACTATGCATTCATTTTCTTTTTTATAATATGTCGGTTTATTCTTTAATGTTAGTTATTATCAATTGGAATAATAAGAATGGACAATATTATAACTACCAAGATTCTTTACCTAGTTGTAGTTTTACAGGGCCTAGGCTTTACGCTCGTGTGGCCCCGTCTCCATAACTACACTTATCCAATTTTTCTTTAAAGCTATGCACATTCTTTGCTGACACCACTTCTTCACTCAAACTGTTCCAAGTCTCAACACATCTTTGTGGGAAACTATATTTTTTAACATTTCTCAGACATCTTCCCTTCCTCAGTTTCTTACTATGCGATCTTGTGCTTCTAATGTCATATTCTTCTCTCAGGATCAGATTCTGATTATCCACTTGATCCATTCTGTTAATCAATTTATAAACTTGTATCAGATCCCCTCTCTCCCTTCTCTGTTCCAGGGTTGGTAGATCCATAGCCTTTAGTCTCTCCTCATATGTCATCCCTTCAAATTATGGAACCATTCTTGTAGCCATTTTTTTTGTAGTCTCTCCAACTTCCTTATGTGTTTCTTTTATGGAGACTCCACAAAACTCCTGCATATTCCAATCTGGGTCTTATTATAGTACTTATCAATTTCTTCATCATTTCTTTGTCCATGTAGTGAAATGCTAATCCAATATTCCTTAGCAAATTATATGTCTCTGAAAATTCTATCAATATGGCTTACCGGTTGATTGTTTTCTTTCATCGTCACTCCCAAGTCCTTTTCCTTTTTACTTTCTCTAGTTCTACTCCATCTCCCATCTTATAGATTCCCACTGGTCGTCTTTCACTCTTTCCCATTTCCATGACATGGCTTTTGTCCACATTGAATTCCATCTCCCATTTTTACTCCATTTCCAGATCTTATTTAGGTCTTCCTGCAGTATTTCACAATCCTCTTTTGCTTTATAACTCTGCACAGTTTCGCATCGTCCGCAAACAGATTTATGTAGCTGTTCACTCCTCTGGCATGTCGTTTATATATATGAGAAAAGTATTGGCGCCAATACTGACCCTGTGGCACTCCGCTTTCTACTGCTCTCCACTTGGACTTCATATCTTTAACTACCGTCCTTATTTCTCTTCCCCTCAAATAATTTTCCATCCATCTCAATGTGCTTTCTTTTAAGCCACCCTTCTCCTCTAACTTCCACAGTAATCTTTCATGTGGCACTTTATCAAACGCCTTTTTCAAATCCAAATAAATACAGTCAATCCATCCTCTCTCTCTGTACTCTATCAACTATTCTAGAGTAGAAATTCAGTAAATTTGTTACACACGACCGACCTTTTCTAAAACCAAATTGGCTATTTGATAATAATTTGTTTTCTTCAAAAAACTTGATCCATTGTTTCTTTATTACTCTTTCACACATCTTACATATTACACTAGTTAGTGATACCGGTCTGTAATTTAGAGGTTCTTCCTTCCTTCCTTTCTTATATATGGGAACCACCTCAGCTCATTTCAATTCTACTGGTACTGTTCCATTTTCTATTGAGCATTTTATGATGTATATAGGACTTGCTAGTTTTTAATATTCTGCCTGAGACTTCATCCGGTCCCATTGCCTTATCTTTATCTAATTCCGTCATCAACTCTTTTATTTCAAGCTTGGTTACTTTAATTTCTTTCATATAGACGGTCTCTCTATTACCCTGTGGTCTTTCGAATTTGGATTCCTTAGCAAAGACCTCCTGAAATTTATTATTTAACAGTTCTGCCATACTTTTTGGGTCTTCCACTATCCTGTGTGTGTGTGTGTGTGTGTGTGTGTGTGTGTGTGTGTGTGTGTGTGTGTGTGTGTGTGTGTGTGTGTGTGTGTGTGTGTGTGTGTGTGTGTGTGTGTGTGTGTGTGTGTGTGTGGGCGGGGACACCATGGAAGGAATTTATACTGACACTATTCATGAGAGTCAGGCAGTGAACTATGCTGAAGTGTATTTCTTCCTTCCTGAACATGAAGCAAAAGGAAACCAAAAAGACGCACTTGCTGCAGGTAAGACCTAAGAGAAGCCAGCTGCATTGAATCTCTCTCTCTCTCTCTCTCTCTCTCTCTCTCTCTCTCTCTCTCTCTCTCTCTCTCTCTCTCTCTCTCTCTCTCTCTCTCTCTCTCTCTCTCTCTCTCTCTCTCTCTCTCTCTCTCTCTCTCTCTCTCTCTCTCTCTCTCTCTCTCTCTCTCTCTCTCTCTCTCTCTCTCTCTCTCTCTCTCTCTCTCTCTCTCTCTCTCTCTCTCTCTCTCTCTCTCTCTCTCTCTCTCTCTCTCTCTCTCTCTCTCTCTCTCTCTCTCTCTCTCTCTCTCTCTCTCTTCAAAACTTATCATCCACCAGATTATCTCCGAACGTTACTCGCCAAGGTGATGACAGACTTCTGGCAACAGTAACTCCTTCATTGCTTCAGTTTCCTTTTTTTCCACTAACGGAATCTGTTTTATCTCTGTCCTGCTCCTTTACTTACGATACGTGAGGTTCCTGTAGATTTCAAATAATACTCTGAAATCGTCCGGTGAAAATTGCTAAGGTTCGCGAGAATTGGCGATGCTCCAAAAATTTATAATTTCGAACGCTAAGTCACAGTAAGCGAGTGGAGATTTCCAAGCGAAGAGTGAAAATTGGGTTCAGTGAGGATCAACTTCAAAATAGATGAAAGTAGAAGTTTTAAGAGATAAATGCATTAGGTAGAAACACATGCAGTTTAAAATTCAAGTTTAAAATATAAAGAAAAAAGTGCATGCTTAATTCTATAATATAAGTTGCTGTCAGGAAAAAAATGTTTGAGTTATAAACATGATGTAAATCTATCAAGGAGGAAAGCAAAGGAGAGGAAGGTAAATAGGGAGAAGGAAGACGTGAGAGTGATGGAGGAAGAGAAATGAGGACGGGGAGGAAGGAGAACGTATCAATCCTCTCTTGGATGCCTCTCATTAAAACTTTTCCTCTATAATCCTTGGTAGCTGAAGGGAAGCTATGTCGCTCAAAACTTTACCGGCAACCTTTTCAAGTAATTTGCGCTGGTCTTATACAAAAAGTATACAAAGCAGACTTCTCTTACAACATCGACAACAGTACGAAACAAGGACCCTGCTATAACATTCTGAGTCAAGACTTTCAACTCTTTATAAGCTGCCTTACTATTCAGAACAAACAGGTGGAAAATTATAAGTATGCTTCAGAAAATGAAACAACGGTCTCTTCAATAAGAAACCTGAAGTGGACAATATCAGTTAATCTCGGATGTCAAACGAGTCAACCTTTATTGTCTACAGATCACGCTGGCATGAAAGGAAATGCATTGGGAAAGAGCTCGATAAAAGCTTAGCCTTCTACTACAACTCTCGCTATTGTATTATCCCACGCTAAACACTTCGGGGCCTTATAATGTCTAAAAGAGAGAAAGGAATATGTTAACTGAATAATGCAGGACAGAATGAAGTAATGAAATTGATTAATGAAAGACAAACTGTCGATAAGCAAGCGACAGAAAAATAAGTTGAAAAACTGATATTCAAAATAATTACTCTACACGATCATTCATGACTTATCAAAGTGTACAATGTAACAGTCTCATCAACTAAGCTCTGGTGGTAATGCTGGTACTGGATTGATGGGATGCCGTGATTGTGAGTGCACTTATGATGGAAGGTGGCGGCGCTTAAATCAATATTAAGTAGTTCCATGGAAGTATTTAAAATTTGGAGTACGAAACTTTGGAGCAGTGCGAGACTTACACTACTGGTCTCGTGGGGTATTTATTCATCTACATGATTTTGCCCCCTCTACATATTTGGGTCTGGTACCGGCGACAAAATTCACTGATACTTTTCACACACACAGAGGCTTCGTGAAGGCATCCCATGTTGACTATTTCCTTGACATGCCGATTAAAATAAATAATATTGATATTGGTATGAAATCACCCATAAGACATCCACCCGTGTTACAAATCTATGGCATGGATCGTTGTTATCAAGAGAGAGAGAGAGAGAGAGAGAGAGAGAGAGAGAGAGAGAGAGAGAGAGAGAGAATTCAATTTATAAGGTACTATACGTCTGCTCATTCATATTAATGCAGGTACTTCAGCTGGGAGGATATTGACCGACGGGCTTGAGGAAAGGAGAGCAGAATGAGACAGGAGGAAATGGGATTCGAGACAGGGGTAAAAGAAGAGAGAAAGGGAGGGAGAGGAGAGAGTACGTAGGGCTGGGAAAGAGAAAGGATCGGAGACAAAGGAGCGCCGGCATTATAACAGGAGATATTAGGTGGAAAATGAGGACCATGATATTCCATAATTTTGGAGTCCGCTCTCACCAAGCCGCGGAGAATTGCGAGGCTTGTTCTTGCCATCTACGCGTGATCTCATGGGCCTGTGAATCTTTTATCTTTAACGTACATAATTGATTACCTGCCCCTCGTCCTTCCAACACTATCCTCTCTCTCTCTCTCTCTCTCTCTCTCTCTCTCTCTCTCTCTCTGTCTCTGTCTCATTTAATTTCCCTTTCTCTTTTATCTCCTCGATCTGCCTCTTCCTACATTTTCTCTCATTTGCCTTTCCGTCCCTTCCCTCCTCCCTCTTTCCTGATTCCCACACTTTCCTGTCTGTCTCTCTGTCTCTCTCTCTCTCTCTCTCTCTCTCTCTCTCTCTCTCTCTCTCTCTCTCTCAACGCGCCACCTGTTTTAGCCCAAATGTTAAGTGAGGCGGTTATTAGGCATCTCGCTCCCCGCTCTCTTCCTGGGCTCCTGTGTCCCTGATGAAAGCCGCCCAAGTGACGCCTTCCAGCTTGGCAAAGTTAGATAAGAGAAATAATAAAGGAAGAAAATTATTAAATAGGTAGCTTTGTACACACTAAAAATTGAAAAAAAAAAAAAATAAGAGACATCGTTACATACAGCGGTGTCCGACGAGCAATCCTGTATGTTCTCAGCAAGGTTGGTAAGCGTGATCGATTTAGGTTCAGACTGTTTGTTAAAGCGTTTCAATGTTAGTGTAAATCCTACTGCTTAATTTACGACTGCTGGTCACTTGATTGATGCAGGTGCAGGTGCAGCTGTATCAAACACAAGCATGAATACCATCTATGATCACCTAAACACTGACATTTTCCAAGAGGTATTTCATTATTGGCTTTTCTTCAGTGCGTCACCTCCTCCTCAACCACCCTCCGTGGTCTGGCAGTGTCCCTCTTATGAAAATCTCTGTGCAGTTGTAACTGAGGGAAATTACAAGTGAACATGGCAACTGAAGAGTGATTGGCCGTTGACAGATCTACATAACTAATCCTCTAACTGACTACATATCTGCCTCACTGGCCACAATATACAGCAGGCCACTACCGTTGGGGGAGAGGCACGTGAGGAGACTTAGCCAACAGGAAAGGAAAGGAATGACTCCTTGTGGGTCAAGAACCGATAGAGATCAAAGAAAAATGTGATATTAGCTAAATCCTCTGATCTAGTCGTGAGCGAGGAAAGGGGAGACCAGTATCAGGAGTCACATGACCACTCCTGCCGAATGTGTGAGGACCAGGTGAAGGATGTCAACGTGTAAAATTTTGCTGGAAGTAGTAGTAGTAGTAGTAGTAGTAGTAGTAGTAGTAGTAGTAGTAGTAGTAGTAGTAGTAGTAGTAGTAGTAGCAGTATAATAGTAGTAGTAGTAGTAGTAGTAGTAGTAGTAGTAGTAGTAGTAGAATATAAAGAAGTCATGAAAAAGTTATATGATAATGAAATGCAAAGGAGGAAACAATGACAACATTAATCATGATCTCTAACTGAATTTAACCGGGTATTTTTACATCATAATTTTGATAATTTGTCAATACGCTACCAGCCTTAATAATGTAATAAACAAAAACAAAGTGTTTATCATTGAAGCACGTTCATTTTTATCGAATTGCATGATAAAATATTACGTGTTAGAAGTGTACACACCAAAGATATCGCTGTAAAATTCGTTGGCATCAGGCAGTCACAAAGCAAGAGCTGTGTGCCAGGCAAACAAGAGCGCATCAAGATTTTCAACATCGCGCCATTGTGCGCGGAAATTTGCTTGCAGTGGAGGACTGAAGTGGCTCTGCCTTGGACGCGTGGAGAAGAGAGAGAAGATTACATATTGCACGAGTAGTTTCTTATTTCAGTACTGAGAACATTTTAGTAACAAAAGAAAATACATGCATTCTGTACTCCTCTTGCACAGTGTACTTCTCTTTCACTGGGTATCCTTCCTTTGGTTGCGTCCATCTTTACTGAGAAGAATTTGTTGATACTGACGGATTATTTGCATTTCTTCATATTATACATATTTTTTCTACAGATAGTTTGCCTTTCTTAACTTGACATTTTTCTAATTCAATGATTCATTACTGATACATTTGTATTTCCTAACATTTTTTGCGGCCATATATTCCTCTGTTTATAAACATATGTAGTTAAAAAAAGTTCCATCAGTAAAGGCATGGAAGACATAGCGAATGGACGCACTACATGTAACATACTCTTTGATGACACCACTCCACGACACTCAACAACAAACAGAAATCGCCATAAGAAACTCACACTGCTAGAGGCCAAAAATATTTCCCGTGGAAACAAATTTCTTGATATAGAATACACACACACACACACACACACACACACACACACACACACACACACACACACACACACACACACACACACACACACACACACACACACACACACACACACACACACACACACACACACACACACACACACACACACACACACACACACACACACACACACACACACACACATATATATATATATATATATATATATATATATATATATATATATATATATATATATATATATATATATATATATATATATATATATATATATATATATATATATATATATATATATATATATATATATATATATATATATATATATATATATATATATATATATATATATATATATATATATATATATATATATATATATATATATATATATATATATATATATATATATATATATATATATATATATATATATATATATATATATATATATATATATATATATATATATATATATATATATATATATATATATATATATATATATATATATATATATATATATATATATATATATATATATATATATATATATATATATATATATATATATATATATATATATATATATATATATATATATATATATATATATATATATATATATATATATATATATATATATTCACTGTTACGTAAATCGGTAATCCACATGAATAAAAGAAGAAATAACACCATACAAAAAATAGGTCAGAAAAGTATGTACACACAATTTTCCATATACAACAATCCTGACAAGCGGACGCAGTGAGGGATGGCCACACTCCACCTGGACATACAGTCTCAAAAAGTGAAGTCAACAAAATGGTCTTGTCAATACATACATTTAACAATAGAAGTGACACAAATATATAACATGGAACACAAGTGATTCATGTGAACAAAATTCATAAGTCAGACATGAATATCCTTTACATGAGTGTTTGCATGGTAGTACAAGTTATTGTTTCTGGTGATGTTGATCCGTTTGTGGTGGTTGTTACTTTGGAGATATCAGAGTATCATTATTTGGAGAGATATTGCTCAAGTATCAATTATTACGAGGCAAAATAATTGAATATACATAAAGAATAGATACAAAATGAATAAACGAAAATTGACTAATAAATAGATCAATTAATAAAGCATGTTTTGATCTGAAAAACATATTTAGAAATGGAACTTAAGTATAACACAGAAAATTAATGAATATGTGTGTGTGTGTGTGTGTGTGTGTGTGTGTGTGTGTGTTTGTTTGTTTGTTTGATCTGCTGCAGTCTCTGACGAGACAGCCAGACGTTACCCTACGGAACGAGCTTAGAGCTCATTATTTCCGATCTTCGGATAGGCCTGGGACCAGGCACACACCACACACCGGGACAACAAGGTCACAACTCCTCGATTTACATCTCGTACCTACTCACTGCTAGGTGAGCAGGGGCTACACGTGAAAGGAGACACACCCAAATATCTCCACCCGGCCGGGGAATCGAACCCCGGTCCTCTGGCTTGTGAAGCCAGCGCTCTAACCACTGAGCTACCGGGCGTGTGTGTGTGTGTGTGTGTGTGTGTGCGCGTGCGTGTGCGTGTGCGTGTGCGTGAAAGAGAGAGAGAGAGAGAGAGAGAGAGAGAGAGAGAGAGAGAGAGAGAGAGAGAGAGAGAGAGAGAGAGAGAGAATATCTTCGAACGTAGTGTCGCGTAACATTTTCCTTCCCCGTTTCCTCCTGTTCCTGTGTTGTCTAATTGTTTCCATTCCCTCTCCCGTCCTTCATTAGTGGCATCTCACAACCTCCTCCCCACGATACTCACTCACCTCCTTTTTCTCATTCTCTTCATATTTCTTCTTCACTTCATCCCCTTCCTCCTTCATCTTCGTTTTCTTTCTGTTCGTTCCCTTTTTGTCAGTCTTTCCTGCTTCATTTTCTTCGTTACTTTAACATTCTTTCTTTCTTTTTTTCATTTCTTCCTAATATTCCTTTCCTTCTTTCCTTTTCTCCCGTCCTCCTCTTTTTTCCTCCCTTTCCTCCTCCTCTCACAATCCTCCTCTTACTATACTTCTTTTCCTCTCCCTGTCCTTTCGTCCTCTACCTTGTCCATCGTGAATTATTCAATGAAATCCTGCTCTTAATGGAAAATTGCAGATGTGAAGAATGACAAATAGGGACAGTGATGAGAGCGAATACTAACACAGATAGATAATCATATGGGCCGCTGCTGAAAACAAATCACTAAAGCTACCCGGACGTAAAATTCCACGTCTTTCCACTTGGTTTGTTATCATTTCTTCTTTTTCTATCAAGTGAAGTCCGTACATTAAATTTTTTTTTTTCCAGTGATGTTACTTCCTGTATATCGCATGTAGGTTTAGAGCATCACTGCGTTCCATCACTGCCTCTCTTATCCATTATCATCACTGTCCTTTCCTATACGACTGCCAAGTAAAAGTAGAAAATGGAGGAGAAAAAAAGATCGTCGCCTCTCGTTCAAACAGAATATTTTCCGGTCGTGAGGCAGATGTCAACAATAAGGGAATATGAGAGTCTCGGAAGGCAGAATTTCTCCCTCCTTTTGGCTAAGGATGGAACGAGAAGGCAGACGGGGAAGAAAATTAGGGTTACTGGATAAGCATACGAAAGAGGAAAGAGGAAAAAGGATCGGAGAGAAAAAAAAGGACAAGAAATAAATAAGTTAGAATCGATTGTGTTTGTAATTGAATCTTTGGTAAACGAAATTTACCTGATGTTACTAACACAAGCTAGTAAGGACAGTTAGCAGGTTAAAGGGAAATTGAATAGTAGTTACTGGAGTTT